>NW_007248085.1:362099-503765 GCF_000164805.1 Carlito syrichta | reverse complement strand
AAGGAAGGAAGGAAGGAAGGAAGGAAGGAAGGAAGATAAAGGAAGAGGGAGCTCAAAAATAAAACTAACAGAAGCACAGCTGGGAAGTAAAATGTAACTCCAAATAGAAATAAAGACATAGATTGTTCCTCCAAAAAATGTTCCTCCAAAGTTGCATTATTGAATCAGAGGGGGTGGCATTGTTATCAAGAATGTGGTAGAATGCATTTCTGCCATCAGAGTTGTTTTTTTCATATTTCCTTTTATCCAGTCTTCCATACATCAGTTTCAGGTTCTGGCACCTTATCCTGAGGGATGGGGATTTGTCACTGTGTGGAAGGCAGAATCCATTGAATGTATACTTCCTTCTCTCTTTTATTTTCATAAACAAATAAACAAAACCCCACATTCACTGAGAAGATAATCCTAAGATAATTCTAAGTTTCCTGGTTAGGAGCCATTTTAGACCTGGGCAGTTTGCATATGATCTTACAAACCAACAGAGTAATATATTTTTTAACTGAACTTGTCAATATTAAAAATTGGTAAATTTTACCCCCCAAAAATGTTTCTAACATCTCTTAAAGAAAGACATCAGCACTTGCGCAACACTGGGCACACATTCCCTATGGGACACATTGGCTATGACAGTATTCCTTTCATGAGGGGTGTGGATAGGCACCGTCTGCTTATTTCACTTAACAATTTACTCCTTTGGCCTTGGTGACTGATTAAAATTAGATTTCAGGATGAAAGGGTGACTTCAGAGGAGACATGATGATAAAGGACTCTGGATACCTAGTGAAATAAGTTCCTTCTCACCATTCTCTGGCAGTGTCCTGAGAAAGAGAGAAGGACTTTGAAGCATGGATTATAGTAAATCCCAGGTCCTGCCAAAAATGTCCAACTCTATTTCAAGGCACAGAAAGAGTGGTAATCCAAAATTTAAGGATCTCATGGGAGCTAAGCCAATAGTCATCTCTACAAATACCGGGATGAACATAAGGGCCCATGACCAGACAGACAAACCTCCCTGGAGAAAATACAGACCCTTTGCAAAGTGGTGGGGCATGAACCTCAGATGACCTGAATCAAAATTTCCTAACAACCTCACCAAGTCAGACTCTCGAATTTTGAAATTAAATTGATTTAGCACAATAAACACAACTCATATTTTTTGCAGATTGAATTTATGAACTTGGAATTGTATCCACCACAAAGACTGATAAAAAAACAGAGAAAAGGGTTTCATTTTTTCCAAGTCAGGACCCAAATATTAATGTCATACAAAAGAATATATTTTCCTGACAGCTGGAACTACTTAAAAATTCATTTTTTTAAAAGAAAGGAAACAGAATTAAATTCATTCAAACAAGCAGTTGCTTTCAAAATAGCTAATTAGGAGTCTTTAAAGTGGAAGGAAATGTTTTATTCTGTTCACAGTACTGTTGGCACATTTTGGGGTATACTGGCCTGGATGCCATTGTCTTCTTAGACTTATAATCATGCAGGACCAGAAAAGCAAGTGAGCTCACGAGAGCTCTTCAGATTGCCTGACAACTTCCAAATTATCTCATGTATTTGACAGGATCAGACCCACTGTATTGGATTACACTTAGCAGGCCCCCATATAGCCTTTGAAACTCCATCTTTTTTTCTGATAGTGTGACCTATTCAAGTGCCCCGATGGCATAAGTGCATCGTCTGTGTGTGTATGCACCAAAGAAGATAACATTGCAAATAAGAGTACTGTGCTATCTGGCTTTATCACATTTAGCATCCCTTTTGAAGTTAAAAACAAGATTATCCTGCAAATGCTTGGCAAGCCACAGTTAATCCTCATCTTCATGAGGGAACATGAAAAGACACCCTTAACACTCAATATTGACTTGCAGTTTTCTGTGTTATTAATGCGAGCGGTGAATTAGGTGCCACCATGTTGACATCTATCCATATCACTATTCCCGATGATGTGCCGTTAGCCATAACAATAAAGTGTTTATTTTTCCATAAAATGTATGCCTTGGCCTTTTTTAATATTAAATCCACTGATGAGTTTAGTGTTGGCTCAGCTTTGAGAAACTAGAAACTTCAAATCGTGGTTTATGGCAATAGACCTTAAGCAGAGATAATAATTTTGTTGATATGCTTTCTGGTAGTAGAGAATGTTTTCAGGTAGCTATCTTTGTCTTTGCATTATAGTAAGCTTATATGTTATACTTCCTGAGGACTTTTTTGTGATTCCATGTTTAGGAAAAACATGGGGTGATCTGCCTAAAAGGCAAAATAAACAAACAAACAAAAACTTCAGTTTTTATTTGTAGGCATATCCAGTCCTGATTATCAGAATGTCAGAATCAGCTAACTTTAAACAGTTAATTTGTTACATAAAACATATTAGTCTAACTTGAATCAAATATTTCGGACTCTGATATAAAAAGCTTACATTTTTTTTTTTTAGGTGAATGTAGCTTAAATTTTTTTTTTGCTAATTTCAAACTAAACTTCTGGAAAGATTTGGCTAAAATGACGTAGGTATGTATGTATGTACCTATCAATATCAAAAAAGGTGAGTGAGCTTATAATCGAATCATTTAAAATTGTAATCTTCAAACAACAGTGTTATATGTGCTTCGGACTTATTTTATAGTTATGACTGAGTGATGACACAGAGAGGTCAATATCATTGAAAGAAAAGTTTATTACTCAGAATTTCCCAGAAAAGGAGGCCATGTGGGGAAGCATTGGGGTTGATCAGGAGACACAGCAAGCAAGAAGTAAACATGGGTGAGAGCATTTTATGATAGTAACAGAAAGTAGTTAAGTGATGATATCCCCTGTTAGGCACGAAAAGAAAACAGATGTTGGGATTTGTGGTTGGAAGATTTTTAATATGATTTTTGCACACCTGTGAAAACACAAGATGGAATGAATGTAAACAACTTTGGCTGTTAATTTGGCCCATGATTTCAAGATGCCGATTTACTGATTACAGAATATTAAGAATGATTCTTATAACACAGTAGACTAACTTGATCAACTTACATGCCTTTGTTAGATATTTACCAAAAAATAATCTTATAACTATTTGAAATTGTATTCATAAAATATTTTTATCAAATATTCTGGAGTGGAATAACTTTCTTCAAGTTTTCTTCAAAACTTGCTTTTTTCTTCAAAATTTTGCTTTTTCTTCAACTGTGCTAAGTAAATTATACTTCCTTCAATGCATGAGGAAATAGTTGATACTTTTCCTCTCTCAAGTTTGTTTTCTAACTCGTCCTTATCCCTGATCTGGTTATTAACTGTCCTGGATACCATTTTGAATTATTTTACTGCAACAGATTATATGTGTTGGTAGAAAACAGTTTATTTTTTACAAAGGTCTTTTTCCATGCAAAACACGAACTATTCAACAATACTTTAAACATTGCTATTTTGTTCCTGTTAAGGTGGCAAATAGGCTCTGATTAAATGTACGCTTAAATTGCTGTTTGTTGGCAGTGTACACACAAAAATGTGTGTGTATATGTGTGTGTGTGTGTGTGTATGTGTATGTGTGTTTAAACAGTTCAATTAGTATTCTGTGGTAATCTGCTCATCACGTAGAAACAGCATCTAAGCAGAGGGCTTGATATTTCGAATCAATACTGTGCAGAACATTTAAGTGTCACAGCAAATATCAATAGGACCAAAGTCATCCTTGTGCTGGGCAAAGTCTAATTGGCAATGCAATCAGAATGACCAATTTACTTCCAAATTCCTTCTGCCAGAGCTCTTCTCGTCACTTAAATCCAGATGCTGGAAAATCACAGGGTATGCAAATGCAGGAGCCCACATTGTCTCAGTACAATTGTGCTCCCCTGTACAGTTACTCACCCTAAATCACAAAAGATTTAAACCCAAGCTGTTAGCATATGGATCTGATATTCTTTGTCCGAGTGCATAGGGTGTTTTCCTATTCTCTAATTTTATGTTTTTGTTTGAGATGTAATTTTTTTCCAAAAAAAGACTTAAAAGAAAATAATGTTAAAATTAATTGAACATAAAGAAATCCAGGAGTCCCTGAACAAAATCCATTTTACAACCCAGCTAAGTGAAGATGTGAGCTATAACTTAATCAGGTTGAGTAGACATTGGAAATAACCTTATAACTTAAAACATTCAGATGCTCCAGGTAATGAGAAGCAGAGTGGTGTTCTGGAAAAAGCAGGAGACCGGGATATGAAGGTATAAAGCCCTGCCACTTTCATTCTTCCTTTGTTATCTTTAACATTGTCACTTAACCTCTCTGAGCTTCAGTTTCCTGTCTGGTCAAGTGAAGAAAATAATGCGTGTCTTATTTACCTTATAGTGATCAAAGGAAATAATTAGAAAGTGCCATGCAAATGTAACACATTACTAATATCGTCTCTTTGTACCAGCTCATTTGTTTTAAAGATTAGGTTTCACTGTTTAGACCTTTTGAAAAACAAAACAGTTGGATTTAGCCAAACAACTAGGTATAAAGAAAAATTATTTGCATCAACCATCTCTTATTTTAGGTAGATTTTCTATAAAAAATATTACCTTAAAAGAGTTTATTTAAGGACCAGTCTTTTAATAATGCAACTGAATAGAAAGTTTCTTATCCCACATACTTGATTTCTCAAAGCACTGCCTCAAAATTCAAGTTTCAAAAGGAGTTGTAAATGTAACCACCAGGTAGCAGACATGACAGCAAGGTTTGCCATTCTGGGAGACCAAGACGTCTGAATCCAGGATCTTCCCAGGTCAGCCCAGAGTCAATATAAAACTGTCTCAGAGGTATTGGAGGGCTGTGGAGTTGGGAAGCCAAGGAGGCTATGATTAACATCCATTTATTCAAGTTTGCATTTCCATTATTCAATAAATACCCACTGTATATAAAATCATTCAGAAAGTGGAGAATATAAAGATGATGAAGTCATAATTTTATGAAAATATGTGTATGAAACAAAACTACTCACTGTGAAAAATATCCCAGGCCTTTCTCAGCAAGGTCCTCAACTTAAACCCATCCTACAATAGTACTTTTCTTTCTTCCTATGTGTACTGGCTTAACTAGCTTTCCCTCCAAATTCATGTCCAGCTGGAAGCAGTGAATGTGACCTTATTTGGAAACAGGATCCTTGCAAATGTCATCAAGTTAAAATGAAATCATATTAGATTAGGGTGTACTCTGAATCACATATGGCTGGTGACCTTACAAGAAGAGGGCAACTTGGAAAAAGAAAATCCTAAGAGAAAAGGCCTTGTGAAGAGAGAAGCAGAGACCCTAATCAAAAAAATTTAAGCCCAAGAATTCCAAAGATTGCTGGCAACCACCAGAATCTAGAAAGAAAAAAGAATTATTTCCTAGAAACTTCAGAGAAAACATGGCCTTGATGACATATTGGTTCTGGTTCCCACAACTGTAAAAAATAAAATAAAATAATAATAATAATAATAGATTTCTGTTGTTTTAAGCTACTCAGTTTGTGGTACTTTGTTATGACAACCCCAGGACACTAATACACTAGGGGAATTAAGACCTGCTACTTCTCCTTAGAGCAAATGTCATTTAGCTAGCCAGGAAAATTGATTCAACAGATATCAATCTAGAATAAAACAGGATTGAGTGCCCAAAGGAAGGAATAGAGAGATAAAGGAGATAAGGAAATTACAGAATTGAATACTTGATTAAAGCTCATTTCTTAGGGTTAATTATACTAAGCTTAATTTAACTCACTTTACTGAGAAAATCCTGAAGAAATGTCATTTAGACACTAACAGTATTAGTGTCCCCTTTAAGCCTTTTCTTCCCTGAAGCAGTCAATTGGTGCCACCGACCCTGCCTCATTATTGCCTTTACCTTTCCAGTTTCCCTACCATGAGATCTGCCTGCTCCCCAAAATCCCATCCCCATCCCACAGCAGACCCTGAATAGGCCAAAAGCAGTACCAACTCCACCACTGGTTACAAGTTACAAAAGGTTGAAAGGGGAAGACAATTCTAGGGTCTATATGTTAAGTGTTACAGTGCTTCCTTTTACATACATAGGTTAATCATTCATTTGACACCTGCATTTGCCTTGCTTATTCAATTTTTTAAAAAACTGTATTTGTAGAGACAATCTCTCACTGTGTTGAGTAAGGTAATCTTGTACTTCTGAGTTCAAACAATCTTTTTGCCTTGCCATCTCAAAGTGCAAGAATTACAGGTTTTAGCCACTGTACCTAACCATGCCTTTCCTACTTTTAGCAAGCATTTCTTTAGTGCTTGACTTTACACCAATGCTTTGGAATTTTGAATTGGGCAAAAGAATAGTGGTCCCTGCCTTCTTTTCCACTTATATTTGTCTTCGTCCTATCCTGGGTCTTATGTCTTGATCCACTTGTTGGGTTCCTATGTGGCCTCTGAGCCTCACTAACCAGGGATTCAGGAGCAAGCATCTATCCAAATTTTAAGCCCCTATAGCATCTTTGCCCACCAGCCTCACTTATGTCTGTGTAGTTCACTGGATTGAACTTCTTCTCTGGCAATTCACATCACTCCAGAGTTAGCCCTGTTGTCTTCCTTAAGGTCTGATCTCCACGGTGGCAGCAAATCCAAGCTGAGAATCTACCAACAGCTGATGATCCGTGGCTAGTATCTATCAGTTTTCCTTTCCTGGAGCCAGATTCTTCTCGTATAATATATTGTTTTCCCCTGCATCATTTATTCTATCTGCCAAGTAGGCATTAAATATTTATCTGGTACTTACTCTGCCAGACACAATTCTAAAGATAGGAGGTTAACTGTGATAGATACAGTTTCTTCTGCTGTGGAACTTGGGTGGTTATACAGAAAGTAATAGACCAAGAAAAAGGAAAAACAAGCATGTACAAGACAAAAATCCATGTAGTACATAGATAAGTCAATCAACTGCCAAGACTCAGACATCTTATTAAAACAAAAACAAGAAGCTAATAAGAGAATGAAAGAAGAGTTTGGAGAAGTCCTACCTAAGACTTTAAACAGATTTTGAAAGAAACAAGTAGATAAAAATCATACAAGTCCACCCAAACAGCCTGTGTAAAGACCCTGAAAAACTACAGCATCATGCTGTAGTCCAAGAACTGAAAGAAGACACATGGGTAGAGCATAATGAATGGAAAGATTGACTTCATTAGCTTCCTGTGACTGCTATCACAAATTGCCACAAACTTAGTGGCCTCAAACAACACAAGTTACAGTGCTGGAGGTCAAAAATCTGAAATGGGACTCACTGGACTAAAATCAAGGAGGCATCTGAGCTGCATTCCTTTCAGAAGCTCTAGGGAAGAATCCATTCTCTTGCCTTTTCCAGCTTTTAGAGTCTACCTGCATTCCTTTGTTTGTGGACTGCCTTCTGGTGAGCACATCATTCCAACCTCTGCTTCTGCCATCACTACTCCTTCTCTGACTCTAGCCCTCCTGCCTCCCTCTTCTAAGGACAACTGTGATTACATTGGGCCCACTCATGCTATTCAAACCAGTCTCTGCATCTTAAGATCCTTCACTACCTCTGCAAACTTCTCTTTGTCAGGTATTGTAACATATTCGCAAGTTTGGGGAATTAGGACATAAACATTTGGTGAAGTGGTGGTGGGGGAATTGTTCTGTCTACCTTAGTGACATAAGACAATATTAAGGATGTGTGAAAGTTCAAAGCAGGAGACATAAGTCTGGCTAAGTAGTTTTTGTTGTTATTGTTGTTTGTTTTAAAATAAAAATGAGAAGGTCGGAAAGATTTTAAGAAGGATTGTTTTCAAACTTACATTTTTCAAAAAGATCATGTATACACTGTAGAGAAAAGATTCAAGATGAAAAAGAGGGCTAATTAAAATTGGAGACAAAGGAAAAAAGGAAAAATTGGGCAAAGGCTGTTAGGTGTCAGACTAAAATGGTGGCATTAGAGATTGATAGTAAAAGGAAAATACAATTAAATCAACAGTACTTGATAGTACAGTGTATATGTTGAGTGAAGAAAAAATCAAGAATCAAAGATAACTCTTAGTTTTTGTATTTTTTAATAATTAGTTTATGATGGGGAGGAGAGGGGAGGGAAGGGAGAACTCTCTACTCCCTGATACTAATGGTTGGCCTCTGAGCTTTTCTGACACAGCTGTCATCTCTAATCTTGGCCTCTGATGGTCATCTCCACACTTGAAATGATTCTTACAGTTCCTCTGAATTACCTTCTCACCCTCATTTGTACTCTAATTCTAGATTTTATTTACCTGTTCTCTACTGTCACTGTTAATAACTTCCACTATTCATTTAACATAAATTTTTCTATGTTTTTCAGCTAATGACTTCCAAATGAAGCTACTTCCCATCTAGCAGACATTTATTTTTAAAAAATAATGCCTTCCCAGGAGAAAAGCCTCAGGCTTCCAGAAAGTCTCAGGACTACTGAAGTCCTTTCAGGAAATGGAAAACGTGTCAGTCCAAGAATCTGATAAAGCCAGAAGAGTCTTTGACAAATCCAGTCTACTGTCTTTTATTTTACATGGGGGAGAAACAGAATCCTCAAACTGTATTCACTGTTTGGCAGACAGACGCAGAGCAGGCACTAAAAACTAAGACAACAAAAACCTTCACATGACAAGGATGCTTTCTACTGAACCATGTTATTTCTAGACAGATAAAAATAATAATCTGATACCAACATATTCTTACCTCCACAGAGGCAATAATGGTGAGATTGGTTATGGAATCTCAGTGATTTTTGTATACTCTGTGAGATTTTAAGGAAAATAAAAAAATAAATGAAACCTTTCCTGCAGATGACTAAGCCCTCAGATATCTTTATGTGAAGATGGAGACCGGAGATAATTGTGCTGCCCTAGCTAGAAGAAAAAGCTATAAATTGTCACCATTGTGTTATGCTAATGAAAGATGTTCAGTCAGCAACCCTAGAGACTTAAATTGTTCTTTTTTAGAGAAGGGCAAAACTGAGTCTCAGTGTGTGTCTGGAAGGTGGACAGGGGAACGCTAATTCAATTTCCATGACCAATTCAATCTCTGACCCTCTTTCTCAAGTTCCAGCAGCTCCTGATGATCATCAATTGTGAAGGTCTTTTTGGCTATGCTAGGAAGTTAACTAAGACCAATAACTCATTTCATAAGTCACCGAACAGTTGACAAAGGATAATGACTTTCAGTCAGTCTGAAGCTGGGGATAGATTCAAACCAAAGAAATGAAGGTGAAAGTCTGCTACCCAGTGTCCATTATGCAGCTCCTAGGTAGTTAATTTATGCTTAATGCAATTGTATTTTTGAAAACTGAAAAGATCTGAGTGATAATTAATCTTCAAGGATGCATTTAGCTGTGTCTCCTCTTGCTAAAAAAGCTTTTCCCTCAATCTACTTTGGAAAGTGGGGCTTGCAAACTCCTTTACATTAAATAGGTGTGACTATGTGTCCTGGGGTTAGCCGAGCACAGCATGTTTTTGTAGAACTCATTGGAGCAGCAGAGTAAAATTCAATTCAAGCTGAAGGTACAGGATAATATTAAAGTTTTGGTGACTGATTTTTAAAATATTGTGCTGAGGGGTATTCTATGGTAAGTGAGAAGACTTTTAAAAATAGATCACTCAGTGTTTCCCAGTGATTAATAAATATAATCATTCAATGCATTGAAAACTTTGAACAAGAGTATTCAGCTATCAATAGATTTATTTAATCTATCATGAATAAACTCTGAAATTCTTAGTAGAAAATTGCTACATTTGTTCTTAAAAGGTGTAAAGATCTCTGTTTGTGCAGCACAAAGACATTCACAGAATTGTTCTAGCTAGGGTATATATCAAAATTATCTGACCCATGCCTCTCATTTTGCAAATAAGAGAACTGAAGCCCAGGGTGCTTGCGTGACTTGTCTGCATTCAGACAACTTATATAGTCTACATCAAATCTTTTGTGAGAGTCGAAGGTACTTTTGACTTGATTGTACTTTGTTACCCACACCACTTTTGTTGGATAAGACAGATATGTTAACAAATGAAATAATGTGAAAATACATAAAATTTTTACAAGTTTATCAATGCATTCTCTTTTTTTGTAAAATATATATTGTTCCTGTCAAATATGCTTTCTTCCAGGAAAACTGACCAGAACTGACCAGTCCAGTAGTCTGTGTACTGTTTATCAGCTATGTACTGGCTAACACCCGAGGTAATTTGAGGAAAGACCTCAAAATGAACAGATTCTTCCTTCACTAGTGGAGATTAGAAACAAATTGAGGATAATAATAAAATCAGTAGTGGGACAGTAATTTAAGATTGGGAGAGGGAAGATAACTCTATGAGAGGAGGTTTTTAGTAAAACTAGAATTACTGTGGCTTTGAAACTAGAATTCAAAAAATGGAGAAAATAAACATCAAAAACTGGAGAAAAGTAAGTAAAGGAATAAACTGGAATCTGTAGTCACAGTATGACAATCATACAAACAACCTAGAGGGAATGTAAATTCATTTTCTTTTGGGAGGAAGAATAGAAGGCTTCTTGACTAAGTCTTCTTGGATGTATCACTTTGTTTATAACCACATTTTCCACTAAGACACAATGTTTGAAAAGCTGCTTTTTTAATCCTGAATTGTACGCATCTTTAAAATAAAAATTAAACAAATATTAAAACGGAAAGGCTAAAAAAAAGGAAATCTGCTTTTTAAGTATTATAATTTGCATGTATTATTTATCACTTTAGTTTTGCTGCTTCTTTTTGCTCCCAAAATAACAAAATAGCAACAGCAAACTTCAGGTTTCAGAGTCTCAACTTTTAATCTGTATTTATTCAAATGCTACCAGCCAGAAACTATGGGATGGAGGGTGGTGCACGGGAATAAAACAATGAATAAGATGAATAGAATAGCGTTCAAACGTTTTACAGTCTATGGGAAAGCAGACAAATGGAAGCAATTACAAGGAAGTGTGACAATATCTATTCATGATAAAGGCAGGACAGGATGACAAGCAACACGGTATGGGCACTATTCTAAGTTCAGATATGCAGAAAAGATTCCCAGAGAAAGGTGAAGTGATTTGATACCAGAAAGATGGGTAGGAGACAGCTAAAATAAGAGAGCTAAATGGAGTTTTGGGGAAAAGTGTTTCAGGCAGAGGGATCAGCTGATGTCATGGCCCAAAGTTCATTGAGAACATGGGAAAATCCAAATGTTATGTATCATTTAACAGCAGGAATACCTTCTGACCAATGCTTTGCTGGGCAGTTCATCATTGTTCAAACTTATGCATCTTGTCCCACTGGGAGATCTTCAGAGGCAATGACAGGCATGGAGCTGTCATCTATGATAACAATGCCTTCTTTTAGAGTAATTCCTGAAGCACTTGCCTGAGGCTACTTTATAGTTAACTTTTAAAAAATATAAGTAGAAGGAGTATGATCTAAAATAATGATAAAAAGTAGAATATTGAAAATACATAAGCCAGTAACAGTAACTTATGATCATTAGAAAGTATTATGCGCTGTACATAATTGTAGACTTTAATATGACGGGCAGCACAATAGATTTGTTTACACCTACATCACCACAAAACACCTGAGTGATGTGCTATGTTATGACATTATAACTATGTCATCACTAGTCAATAAGACTTTTTCAACTCCATTATAATCTTATGGGACCCCATTGCCCCTGCGGTCTATCCTTGATGGAAATGCCATTAATCTGGCATATGACTGTGTAGGTTGAAGTATGAGAATTTGAGTCACGATTGATAGAGAAAACTAGCTAAGGGGAGTAGGCAGGAGGCAATCCTGAAAAACCTTAAAAACTGAGATATAAGCCGGGCTGGGTGGCTCAGCCTGTAATTCCACGCTTTGGGAGGCTGAGGTGAGTGGATTGCCTGAGTCCGCGGGTTCGAGACCTGCCTGGGCAACTTGGTGAGACCTCATCTCTACAATAAATCAAAAATCAGTTGGGTGTGGTAGCGCGTGCCTGTAATTCCAGTTACTTGGAAGGCTGAGGCAGAAGGATTGCCGGAGCCCAGCAGGTCAAGGCTGCAGTGGCCGGGAGTGGCCAGCCTGGGTGACAGAGTGAGACTCCAACTCAAACAAAGAAAACCAAAAAATCCCCAAAAAAACTGTGGCATAAAATTATATTTTCTCCTTGGGACAAAATATTAAATTATTCTGACTGCATTCTTGGATTAGCATTCTTGCTAGGCTTATACCAACTTTATTACTAGAATCCATTAAAAGATGGTCTTTTCCATAGAAGTTGAACTACTTTGCATACCCACCAGCAATGTAGAAGCATTCCCTTTTCTCTGCATCCTTACCAGCATCTATTGTTATTTGTTTTACTAATGATGGTTGTTGACCATTCTTACTGGGGTTAGGTGATATTTTAATGTAGTTTTGATTTGCGTTTCTCTGATGATTAGTGAGGCGAGCACTCTTTCACATGTCAGTTGGCTGCCTATGTGGCGATTTCTAAAAGAACTAGAAATTTACCTTCCATATGACCCAGCAACCCCCCTACTGGCAATATACCTGGAGGAACTCAAAGCATTCTACACATGCATGCTTATTAAAGCACTATGCACAATAGCAAAAACATGGAAACAACCAGGATGTTCATCAAAACCGGAGTGGATTAAAAAAATGTGGTACACTTACATGATGGAATATTATGCAGTCATAAGGACGGACAAACATATGAACTTCACAGGATCTTGGGTGAATTTAGAGTCAATCATATTCAGTGATCTATCACAGAAACAAAGAACAGAGTACCACATGCTCTCATTCATAAGCGGACTCTGAATATTTACCATAATACTATAAGAAAGGGAATGGCGGTAGGTGGATACTCCTGGGATGCGAACGGGGGCACAACATCAATAAGAGTACCTGACCTCAAACCAGGCAAAGTGGGGACCAAAGGGAGGCTCAAATTTTACCTGTACAACGTCCACTTGTATATCTAATCCCAAATTGTACCCCACATCTTTAAAATTAAAAGAAGTAATGAACTAAAGATTATAAAAAAATACAAATAAAAAACCTCAAACAAAAGATGGTCTTTGAAATGGGACAATGTCCTGTAGGATTTAAAAAGCCAAGTTAACAGGTCTTTATCCTACAGGAAATGAAGACTTATTACATGTTTGTCATTAAAATGGTGCTTTATGCATATATTCCATAGCAGTGCTAAAAGATGACGAAAAGAAGAAAGCAGAGAAAGATGGGGAAAAATTTGAATGCAATGTCCATTAAGTGGTATAACAGTTGATGCTGTGTAAACTGAGCATACTTTGGGGACCATAGCCCCTTAAAGAGTGGTAGTTGCCATGGTATGAATTTTTGTTTTTCTCCAAAATTTATGTTGAAATTTAATCTATACTGTAATAGTATTAAGAGGTATGGTCTTTAGGAGGTGATTGGATCATGAAGTCTCTATCCTCTTGAATGAAATTAGTGCTTTAATAAAAGAGCTTGAGGGAGCCTGTTTGGCTCTTTTTGTCCTCCCACCATGTAAGAACGTAGCATTTTTTCCTTCCTCTATATGAAGATGCTGCAAGAAGATTCCATCTTACAGAGAGCAGCTCTCCCCAGACACCAAATCTGCTGGCACCTTGCTCTTGGACTTCTCAGTCTCCAGAATAGTAAGAAAAAAATGTCTGTTGTTTATATATTACCCAGTCTAATGTGTTCTATTATAACAGCCCAAACTGACTAAGACTGTAGCATACTTATGAAATTTTTCTCCTCGAATTCCAGTTAAATTACAAAATGACACATTTTGACCATTTAAGATAGCTCAAGTCTTTTGTTTTGATTTTCTCATCTGCTGGGTAATTTTGGAGAACAATTTGTACAAAATCTATAATTTTATATTGTATAAAACTAGGCAAATATATAAAGATGATTATAATTTTGACATGCACAGATTCTTTATAGGAAATGAATAATTATGATATATAAGTAGACAAATTTAAAGAACACCTGCTGGAACCTTATCTCTAGTCAATATTAATCATTTTAATTAACTTAACTCTGTTTTCTCTTTAGCAGATGAATGCCTACTTGTAGCTGCATGAAAAACAGCACAGATTTATGCTACCCACATTTCTTACTCTAAGTCTTTCTTGAAACATTAAGATTGCAGGCATCAACATCAGGGGTAAAGGATATTTGCTACTCCAAGTGTGTCAAATGACATAAGCAGTCCAGATGTTCTACTCTAAGTTCTGTTTTTATTTAAGGCTCATGGCTTTCACAGGTAAAATTATGATTGCTTAAAACTGCTTTTTAGTTTGTTTTGATTTTCTTTTTTAACTGGCTTCATAGTCCAACTAAAGTATCTTTCCAGAATTGTTCAACTCTTTCAAAGTCTTCCCAACTGAACCAATTTCAACTATGTGCCACATACAAAAAGTTGACACTCTACTTGGCATGCTGTTTAGATAGAAAATAAGTGGGGTGAGGAAGATGTTGGCAAAATTTTACGGAGTGATGTGGGAAGAAGAAAAGCTTATGTAAATACCCCATATTCATTTTGAGGAAGGGATGCTGTGAACACTTACATGGCAATTACATGCTCACTCAGAACCATATTTATTCTCCAGTCTCCTCCCTCCATTCTCCACCTTCCACTTCCTCCTCCTTTCTTTCACTATCCACCATCTCTGATTCCTGCCTAATGGTTTTTATTCATTGCTTCAGCCCCAAATTTGTGACTTTCAGCCTCACCACTTTCTTGGTGATTATTCCCGCCCATAGCCCCAAGTCATGTTATTCTCTTAACTATTTTTTTCTAGTTGAGCATTGCCCTAGAAATTCTGTGTCTGCAAATGCTCAGATTTCTCATCTAACTAGCACAGCAGTCTAACAACTCTGGGAAATTTGTAAATTTGGATTTTGAGGTTCAATGTAGCATTTATCTTAGGATTTTAAGAAATCATCTAACATAAGCCCATTAAAAATAAAATAAAATAATAGTTGAGTCATAATGATACAGGTAACTATATGTATTTATTTCTGTTATAAGTGGTATCGCTGATATATAAAGTCTTGTTGCAAAAGATCAAAGAATAGCGTAGTACTTTTGCCCTTTGACCTAAAGATTTATTTGACAGAATTGTGTGCTTTTAAATTACTGCTATGTTCTCTGCAGATAGGTAACATTTGCTCTCTGTGCGCATTGTGTTTAGTGTTTCATTTCAGTATTGAAGTCTCCATGCTTAAAGACATCTCTAGATAGAAGGTGTGTGTGATTGCAGGGGAAACATTTAACAATATGCATTCTAATAGTTTCATGGTCTGATAACAATGTGCAGTTGTGAGATTGCAAGAGGCAAACTTGAGAATCATTTCCCAAACTCAACAGTCTGGGATATTATTTTGTTTACTCAGCTAATGCTGTTATCGATCAACTTCTGTAAACACAGTGCTAGTTTCATTTGATATTGGAAAACCTGACCGCAGACCTCATGAAGGTACAATCTGCATCCTTGTTAAATGTAGAACATACACTCTCAGTGGGACTAGTTAGAAGAAGGGGAATTGAGAAAGGGAAAATCTTTCATGGAAGAGAGAGAACTTAATTCACACTTTAAAAAGAACCAGAAAATAGTTCCAAATAAGGGATGCCCCAAAAGCATCACAAGAGATGTGCCAGATTCAATTATATGGTTTTTGTTTCTGTAAACACCCTACCTTACCCCAAATATTTTGTACAGTTGCAAACATTTCATAGAGTGATGGACAGTTACTTCAAGAGACTGAATGTTTTGTCAGGTCTCAGCACAGAGCATAAGAAAGAGATACTCCAAGAGAGGGGAACTATGATGCCATCTATGCTCGACTGCAGAGAGGACACAAGATCAGGAATACTTAGAAAAGTGTAATACCTTGGAATTTTAGGAAATTATAAAGGCCTTGAAATTTTTTCAATGTCTTAGAAAGGCCATGTGACGTCACAAAGAATGTCAGGGTAAACTGTTTTTTGTTTTTACTCTTATTATGTATGATGACCTCTGCTGATATCTAAGCTATATTCCACTTTCTACTATTTCCAAAGATATTTTAAGCCAAAATGTGTACAGACTGTTACAGAATGTGTTCTCTCCTTTGTGTTTATTTTTATGTTTATATTTGTTTGAATCTATCCATGATTGTTTAAAAATGTGCCAGTGCCATTCGTTTGACTAGTTCTTTGAATATTTATAACTTTCCAATCACTGTGCCATTCTCATTCATTTTGTTTTTCTCTTCCCTGTTGCCCTTTCTTTTCCCACCACCTGTCTCTTCCAAAGTGTGTTGCTTGGCACTGCTCTTTCCTGAAATTCAAACTGAAGATAAATATACACAACTAGTTATTTCCTTGCAAATTTAATTCTGATCACTTGAAGTTTGAAAATTCCCTTTTTGCTCAAAATTTAACAAAAAAGGTATCTTTTAAAATTATTTTATATTTTTTAGAAGTCTTTATTTCACTCTACATTTGCACATTATATACTGACTTAACCAGCAAAGGCAGTTTTTCCAGGGCCTAGGCAGAGCTGCCAAACTCCATCAAATCTGAAAACCTAGACAACCTTTCAAAGGAGATCACAGCTTCTCTAAGTGAGCCTGTTTGGATTTGGCATCAAATGGACCCTGGAAACACAGATTGATGGAGCTGGTAGAAAACTAAAAGACTGTGTAATTCAATCTTTTAGATAAAGAAACTGAGTGGTTAAGACACTTATCTCGGGCTACATGGTTAATTAATTACAAAGTTTGGATGATCAGAAACTGTGTCCCATAACTTATCTCAAAATAAATAAAGTTCAGTAGAGTCACTGTAGTTATTTGAGAGAATTTTCTCCATTTTCCATTCTATCTATCATCTATCTATCATCTATCTATCTATCTATCTATCTATCTATCTATCTATCTATCTATCTATCTATATCTAATTTGCCCTCTTTGCACTCTGTGTTTAGTGTTTTGTTTTAGTATTGAAGTCTCCATGTTCAAAGACATCTCCAGACAGAAAGTGTATGTGATATTATATCAATAAGTATTTGGTGTAGCACTTACAATTCAAGTTTCAATAAAGACACTATGATAAATTTTTAAAAATATGCTAAGGAGTTCCAAAAATAGGAATATTGTTTGCACTTGTTTACAACTTCCCATAATAATCACTTCAAGTAGAGTAGCAGCTTTTGAAAAAAATATTGCATATCCAAAAAAAATGAGTCACATAAACTTATAATTTAATAGCTCCTGAAATAGCATACGCTCAAACCATATCCTTTAGACCACCTTGCTAAATGGGTCCTCCAAATGAAGAAAATGTCATTAGCATCTTGAGCAATGCTGTGACATCTTTATTTTTGGAACAATTCTATACAGACAAGATGCTAGTTTATAAGATGCCAATACAAAATCAAGTAAATACATATTAAATCCCAAACTGATGGATCTTGTTCCACATACCAGTTTAAGACACAGAGCTCTAGAATCAGAAGAATCTGAGAATGCAGCTGCAAGATCATCTTGCATGGAGCTGATCTTATTGTACCTCTGAGACGTCTTCATAGATAAATTCAGGTTATGCAAAATAAAATAAATTCTACAAACACACAAAAGAAAATTTGTTTGTACAGACTATTGTATAGACTACTTAATACCAAAAAAGCATAAAGAGTTAATTTTGCCATAGTACTGTATAATTTTATTTGTTCCAGTTAGTATTTTCCCCATCAGTTCATTTTTTCCGTATCCTGCCTATTCTTTGCCTTAGTCTTTAGTTTACCTTAGAGTTGTCTGTGGTACTTACCTTACACCTGGAACTCAGCTTTCTGGACTAATCCAGTCTGCTGTTTCCTAATGATGCGAGGTCTACTGTGTTAACTGTACTTCTCTGCCTACGTTGTATGGTAAATATTACAATCCTGTTCTCCTCTGCTGTTCTTCTCTGCTGTGCCTTCCCTAGTCTCACCTCTGCCATGTCTTCCTAAATCTCATCTCTGCTGTGCCTTCCCAAGTCTCACTCTCTCCACAACTCTTCCTATGCTCAGTTTTCTAGGAACACTCCTAACTTAAATATGCACCCAAACAGTAATTACTATCATGAGTAGAAGTGGTTTGGTGCAATGGAAAAACACAGAACTGGGTGTTAGAAAACCTGGTTTTCAATTATGGCTCTAATATTGAACCATGTGATCCTGACCTAGATGTGAAATCTTAGAAATCTGTTCTTATTTATAAAAATTATATGAGGGCATATTCTTTATATTATCCAAGAGAGTAGTTGTAAGACTCACATGAGATAATATTTTTCATCCCTGAAAAATAATTGTTACTGCCCATATTTGCAAGATATTTCATATTTTTTGACAAAATAATAACTATTATGACTTTCAGATTTTTAATGCTACAGATAAAAGATAAAGTTTTACTATAATTTTAGAAAATTATTTCTTCACCTAGAGAAGTAATGAACACTGAAACAAAGATTTTTTGCCCTGAGAAACTTGAAAGTTAGGTTACTGGGGTTAGAAAACATAATAATTAGAAACTGAGAGCATATCAGATATTACACACTGTTTTTTCTTTTTTTTCCAAGAGAGGGAAATTTTATATATTAGGAAAATAGCCACTGTATGGGTGTGAAGAGGGACAGTCTTTTATAATACAAAATTTTGTAAGTATGAAATTGAAAGACGGGTATCAAAAATAATTTTCTTATGGCATTAAAGAAAGAAAGGAAAGGAAGAAGGAAGAAGGGAAAGAGGAATAAGGAAAGAAAGAGGGGAAGGAGGAAGAAGGAAAGAGTTATGGAAGGGAGGGAGGAAGGGAGGGAGGGTGGTAGGGAAGGGGGAGGAAAGGAAGGAAAGCGAGAAAGTGAGAGAGAGTGAGAGGGAGATTTCATAGAAGGCATTGCCTACTTGGATGGTAGCACAATTGTTTGTCTTCTTCACAATCAAAAGGAGGCGGGGAGGAGAGAGAGAAAGAGAGAAAGAGAGAGAAAGGCAAGGAAAGGAGAAAATGAAGAAAAGAGGGGAAGAGAAAGGCTATGCTTTAGCAAACCAAGTTACTGGAGTTACTTAACTTTTCTAGGTTTGACTTATTTACCTGACAAATAAGAGGACTTGGAGTAGAGGATAGTTAAGATCTTTTCAAAATCTAGAGAAATTTCTGCAATTTTAATTCTCTCTTTGAAAGTCTGTGGAGCCATGAGTTATTTACTTTGTGTAAGTAAAAGTTGGAAAAGCACTGTAATGATACTCTGCTTTCCAATATATTTTGTGACAATGAAGAGAAAAGATGGGTCAAGAATACTTCTGCTTTACTGTAAGGTAATACACCAAAGAGTTTTTCACTTTATCAAAAATTATCAAGTCTTTCAGCATGGTACTAATGTGCTGAATACAGCCATTGAAGCTGTCTGTTAACCATTAAACTAAATAGAACACCATTTCATGCCTGACTTCCTTCAGTTATACGGAGATTGCAGTGGCACGTTAGAAAAAGTAGTGGGGACTCAAGGAAGTAAAAAATATTCCTCATTGTGACAGGTGACAGTCTCCTCTGATTTAAAATTCTTTTAAAAAGAGTACCAATACACTATTCATGGGAGCAGAACAATTTCACATATGGTACTGCCTACTTGGATAATAGCACAATTGTTTGTCTTCTTCACAATAAAAGGGATAGGAATAAAATGAGCTGGCAACACAGAGCTTCACAGATAATAAACACAGTGATAATACACTTGTCTTGGGAAGCAGGCAGTTTAATAAATAACCCTTTATGTTTCACAAAGCCAGTTTGGCCCAAAGCAAAACTGAAAATTAGGTGGGACAAAAATTCCCTGTGTCACTCTAAGGCCTCATTTTTAACCTGTCTTTCCTCAATACTTTTTCCCCTTTACTGCTTTCTATTTCTTAGGATCCAATAATATCTTACACTGATTTCTTCTATCTTACGCTGTTTTTTTAATCTTAAAGTTTATATCTCATTCATACAGAAGTGTTTAGAATGTACTGTGTGGTTTCTCCCGAAATTATTTGATTGCTAAAGAGAATACTGGTAAGAGCCATGCTTAACCCAAATGCAATGTGGCATAACAAAAGTACATAAAAGTAGAATCCAGGAGTTCTGTTCTAGCTTTGTGAACAAGTATATGGATGACCATGGACAACTGCATGACTCTGGACCTTAGTTTTTTCACATGAAATATGATCTAGGATAGTTTATAATTCAGAAATCAATCATTAAAGCAAAATTTCAGGCCTCATTGGAAGAAAATACAGTAATACTTGGGAAAAGTTGAACAAGTCTTATTTTATTTTCAAGGTATGACACAAGCCTTCATATTCTGTCACAGATAAGGCAGTCTAGATTAGAAGAAAGTGTAAACATTATCATTTACTTGCAGATAGAAGGTAACCCTTTTTCTAATATCTACCTAAAGATGGTGCATGGCTTGGCAACATAATTACCTGGTTGATGCACAGGTCACCTTTGTCTCACATGGCATGACCATGTTTCACAGGCTGGAATTGGTAGGAGAGCCAATTCTCCTTTCATTTCATCCTGGCAGTGTTAGCAAATCACTTCAAACATGTTTCTTGCCAAGCTCGCCCACATGTGACAAAGTAATGAGACAAAGTAATGTTGGGACCATTGATGATGTCCTACAAATTGCATAAAATATGTTAAGTTGACTTTGCAAGTAGATTTAAATAAAACCAATGAACTCCTCTTTATCTTCTGAGAAAGGTGAATCTCAGAATAAATGGCTGACAGGAGTGCAAGAGCATTCCCAAGTGGTATGTGAGAAGTCGGTGAGCTATGGACTTGCAATTAGAGCAGTCAGGGTACTGCATGAGAGGAGATAGTGGAAAAAGAAGATAGATTAGGGGAGAAGGTGCCCAGTGATATAGAAAATAGATATTTTCCACTACTAATGGGAATTTAACCCCAGGGCTTTGGATATTTGGAGAGATCTAGGGGATCTTTATACTTGAAAACCCTTAGAGATCCTGTGATCTTATGGAAGTATTGGTTGATGCATAAGTTTGTAGCATTTGTTTTGGGCATGGAAACACTGTGGTGTGGGGAATTTTTTTATCATTTGTCATTTGTCACTTGGAGTAACAGTATTGTGCTTGTAAATCCACCTTGTATTTGGCAGATATGAAGTAAATTAGTACTACTTGTGGGATAATGAAGACGAAGTGTCAAGTGGAAAAAAACAAGCACTTCCGACGTCTTCTTCTGTTTAATGAAGGAGTAAAGGCAGCGGAGGTGGCTCCAAACCTTTGTGCCGTGTTACAGGGAGAGTGCCATCTAGGAAAACATGGCATAAAAATAGGGCCACATTGACCTGAGTGATTTTCTACGTTCAGGAAGACCATTGGGCTTTGAAGTCCATTTAAAGGCTTGAATCCACAATAATCCATGTCAGCCAACTCAAGAATTGGCAAATGTGATGAACTGTAACCAGTCAACCACCGTTCAACATTTGAACGGGAAGTGGGCAAGTGGAAAAATTCTGCAAACTTATGCATCAACGTGATAGATCCAACACTTAGTTGCCCACGAGCAGGCTTGATGCCCTTGATTGTGAAATGTGTGCACTGTGCACAGGCGCCCAGTCAAGAAGGAAGTGGATGGGGCTTAAATCCAGTCAATACTGCACTCACTAAGCCCTGCACCTTGGTGCAAGTTTGTAATGGCCCTGGGGATGGAGGGACATGAACCTCTCTAACTCCACAAAAATGTCATGCAAGTTAACAGGAGACCTGCCCCTCAGAATCACCTGGAAGTTTTTGTTTGTTAAATTGATCAGCTGATAATGTGTGTATCCAAACATTAAGAGTAGTCCCCTCTTATCTATAGCTTTTCTTTCCATTGTTTTAGTTACCTGTGGTCAACCACAGTTCTAAAGTATTAATGGAAAATTCCAGAAATACATAATTCATAAATTTTAAATTGTGTGCCATTTTGAGCAGCCTGATGAAATCTCACAGCATTTTGCTCCTTGTTCCTTCATCACACCCAGGATGTAAATCCTTTTGTCCAGGATATTTAGGCTGTCTATACTACCTGCTCATTAGTCACTTAGTGCTGTCTTGTTTATCAGATTAACTTTCCTGGTATTGCAGTGCTTATTTTACTTAATAATGACCCCAAAGCAAAGAGTAATTATACTAACAATTCAGATATGACAAAGAGAAACGTTAAGTGCTTTCTTTAAGTGAAAAGGTGAAAGTTGTCAACTTAATAGGGAAAGAAAAAACATTGTATGCTGGGGTTACTAAGATCCATGGTAAGGACAAATCTGTTATCCATGAAATTGTGAAGAAAAAAGAAACCATGCACAGTATAGGTAGGGTTTGGTACTATTTGTGGTTCCAGGCATCCACTGGGTGTCTTAGAACGTATTCCCTGCAATAATGGGTTACTGCTGTATAAAATATTGAGTCAGACTCTTTAGAGACGTGGTCCATGGGATTTATTATTTGAACAGCTATCAAGCAACGCTCCTTCTTATCACTATTATTTTCCCAATACATATTTATACAGGTAAACCATTCTCTCTCTCTCTCTCTCTCTCTCTCTCTCTCTCTCTCTCTCTCATTTCTATCTCCATCTATCTTCTTCTTCCAGGAACCCAGGTCATTACCATCTGTCAAGAACAAAATGAAGAAACCAAAGAAACAAAATTTGGTTATTCTAGAAAATATGGTCCTTTGATGGGAATAATAAAAGTATCACCATTGTTTTTCTCCTTGTTGTTCTTCTGCCTTCCCTGCCTCCCTCTTTTAGAGTAGTACGGTGGGGTTAGACTGGCATTTTCTTTGAGAGGCTATCAGAGAAAAATATGAGAAAAACCTGTATAGCTGGATATTCCAGTCTGTCTACCATCTTAACTTTAAAGATACAAGTACAAGAAGTTCCTAAAGTTTTATTTATTTAGACAGATCCTCAAGTCAGGAAAGCCCAAAAGGAATTCAGAATCTTGCTAGAATCACAGAGTGTGCATTTGGATATAACAAGTCCTCAGGAAACCAATTATGCCAACAGGAGACTGTATCGAATAGGTCTGATTAAACCCACACAAGGAAAGTCTAATGATCTTGTAAATCCTTAATGCATTCTTTGATTCCAAATATTCACCAGCACAATTTCCCACATCAAAAGCTTCCAAATGACCAGTATAGAGTTTAGAAAATTCATGCAGATCTTTTTACTCTTCAGAATTTCCAAACACAAATGGACACACTACTAAAAGATCTTTACACATGTTTAATGTCAAATAACTTCACATGAATTATCTCATTGTTCTCTTTGGCTTCATTTCTTGTGTCCATGTGGATGATTCCCAAGCATTTCCTCTTAGACTTACTTCTCCCATAGACTGAATTTCATATGTCTAATTATAGAAGATGTGGGCCTTCTCATCTGTATGTCTTTAACTCAAGCATATCTAAAAGCTGAATTCATCATCTCCAGTCTCAAAATATTTCCAAGTTTGTTTTCTAGTTCTGAAACAACATTTTCAAGTTACCCTCTTCCAAAATCCCATAGTTAAATTTTGCTACTTTTTTTCTTTATCTTTTGACTTCTAACCAGGACTCAAGACACATCCTCCATTAAAGTATGTCCTACGTTCATTCCTTGACATACCTTGTCATTATAAGTGTCTCCATCCAGTTCCCGATAACCTCAAGTCCAAACTTTTGTAGCAGTTCCTAATATATTTTCTTTCTTTCAAATTCAGCCTAATTTATTTTATTCACCAATGGATAATTAATATTCTTAAATCATCCCTCCCTGCTGCAAAAGGAACAACAATTTTTGGAAACATTCAAGCTTCTCTATGAAGTTGATTCAACAATCTTTCTAACTTTACCCTAGATAGAATTTTTCATATTACCTATAATTTTTAAAATGAAAGTACTATTTTTGCCACTGTAATTTTATTGCTTTTACTTATTTATATGCCCTTTCTGAACCTCTCTTCTTTATTGAAATCCTTTTCTTTTTTTTTTTATTATGAAGATGTGGAGTACAATTCCAGGTTAGGTATACAAACATTGATTATGCAGGTACCCTTGTTGATGAGGTGTGCCCCTCCCTCCCCTAGCAGTTTCCCTCAAATGCCACCCTCCTCCCCTAACAGTTTCCCACTACTGCCCATCCCTTTCTTACAGTATTATGATAATTGTTCAAGGTTCCAGGTCTTATAGCAAAGGCTGTAAGATTTTATGAGTGAGAACATATGGTACTCTGTTCTTTGTTTCTGTGATAGATCACTGAGTATGATTGACTCTAAATTTATTCAAGTTGCTGTGAAGTCCCTATGTTTGCCCTTCTTTATGATTGCATAATATTCCATTGTATATCTGTATCACTTTTTTTAATCTAGTTCAGCTTCGATGGGCAGCATGGTTGATGCCATGTTTTTGATATTGTGAATGGAGCTGCAACAAACATATGTGTGCAGGTATCTTTCTTGTAGAATAATTTGAATTCCTCCAGGTATATTTCCAATAGGGGAATTGCTGGGTCATATGGAAGGTCAATTTCTAGTTCTTTCAGAAATCGCCACACTGTCTTTCAAAGAGGTTGTACTAATTTGTATTCCCATAAGCAGTGTAAAAGCATTCCTTTTTCTCCACATCCTCACCAGCATCTCTTATTGTTTGTTTTATTAATGATAGTCATTCTTACTGGGTTTAGGTGGTATCTCAATGTGATTTTGATTTGCATTTCTCTGACGATTGGTGAGGCCGAGCACTTTTTCACATCAACCTCCACACTTCCTCCACTGTACTTTCCTTAATCATCTCAACCAGAATGAACTTTCCTGGCCTCTACATTTAGTTCTTATCTTACCAATTATACATATGCATTGCGTTGAAGTACAGATTATTTATTATATCATATTTTTCTCACTAGGGTTTTTCAGCTCTTGGGAAATAAGTAGATTTTCCAAAAAAGTAGAACTAACTAAAAATAAGATTGGCTTTTAAGGAAAGGAAGGTGTTTCAGATCACTGAAGTTATTCACAAACAGAAGCAAAGACTAAAAGATTTTATGATGGTAGTGTTATGGAGGTCATTATAACATCATATAGAGGCAAGACTAGGTAATCTAAAAGTCATAACACATTGCTGTTAAAAGTATCTTTTGCTCACTGCAAAGAGAATAAATAAAAATGGTTAATTTACGTAAATGCATCTGAGATATTATGCAAGAATAAAAAATTCTTAGGCAAAAAAGAAAAAAGAAAGAAAAACATAAAATGCAATTGATAATGCAGTCTCAATATGCATTAAAATTGACATATTTTCAAGAAGAAAAAGATAATTCACAACCATAACCATGAGAGATTATAACACTTATTTTAGGTCTATCAAAACAAAAAGGGTTAATGACTTGAGACTTTAATAATACAATGAATATACTGGAACTTCTGATGTACAGAAAATTACAGGCATCAATTAAAAATAAAATGCATTTGAAAAGGACAAAGAACAATCATTGGTCATAATATGTTTGTTGTATTAAAAAATATGAAATAAGCTGCAAGTAAAATGTTGGCATTAATAAAAGAGCTTAACAAAATTGCATACATAAAAGTATTCCATTATTCCACAAGAAAATAAGTCACATAACTAAATGCCAGAAGCAAGTATCTGGGGGAAAAGAAAAGAAAAAATATAAATGCTACTATTTTGAATAGCATCAAAAATATGAAATCGCATAAGGCAGATCTACTAAATGGGTTGCAATTCCTGTATAAAGAAAATTATGAAACATTACTGAGAGACACTGAAGGAAACCTAAATAAATGGAGGGAAAATCTATGTTTTGAATTCTGGATTAGGAGGTCAAATATTATATAGATGTCAGTTCTCTCTCAGCATGATCTGTAATTTCAATGTAGCCTCAATCTAAATTCCAACAGATTTGACTGTGGGACTTGACAAACTGACTCTAAAATATGTTTGGAAGGGCAAAGATCAAGAATAGTCAAACACATGGGTCAAGAGAAATTGCATATGGGTCTATAGAATCATTGTTCACAACAGCAAAAATCTGGAAACAACCAAAAATTCATCCATAATGTGACAGAGAATAAATCTTGTATTCATGCAAATAAGTTCTATAGAGTAGTAAAAATGAATAACCTAAGCAACCCCAATAAACATGAATAGGGATAATAAGTATAATGTTGAGGAAACAACAATGCATAGAGTATATTATTTCTATCAAGTTTATAACAGACAAAACTGCATTTTAGGTAAATATATACAGTACACATATATGCATGCATACTTATTTATATACTATAAAGAATATGTATGTGTATATATTTATGATTTAAAATATGTACATAAATGTATGTGCATATGTTTGTATATTTGGAAATTCATTTTTAAGTGTTTTCATAGGTAAAACAAAAGCTAACTAGAAGAGCAAGAGATTACTTACCACGAATATCAGCATAGTAATTACTTTTGAGGTAGAGGTAGGAGGATACAATTGGTAATGAATGCAGGGGCCTTCTTAGATACTATCAGGTATCTTTTTCTTACCTGGTTCTTCTTATAGAGTCATTTGATTTGTTCTTAATACTGTCTCTCTTTGTACATGTAGGTATACAAAAAGAAAAAAATGCATAGGAAATATATAAATCGTTTTTAAAAAGAGAAAACAATATTCAAGAAAGAAAAGGTGCCAGGCAATACATTATAAATGATACCAAGTGGTAGTATAGTCAATCCAAAAGTGTCAGAGAAGGGTGAAATGATTATGGAGTGCAATGGTCAGGGATACATTAATAAGGGAGCAAGGATTTGATTTAAGCATTGAAGGAGAACACTTCTAACAAGGGGAGAAACAGGAAGCTTGCTCAATGAAAGTGGTATAAGAAGGATAAGGCTGAAAGATAATTTAGTACATAGTGAGAAAGTGGCATAGATGTGGGCAGTGTGTTTATGCAGATTAGTGGCATTGTCTCATTTTCTTTCTATTCAACTGTCACCAATTACACTTATCTCTATAAGGTATGCATGAGTGTGGCCACAGTGTGTGTCATTGCAAAGGTATGTGTGTTTTCACTGAATCCTTATGCCAAAAATTTAAATGACAAAAAAGTGTAATTTTAGGCATTCTTCCAAAATATGCAGAAGATGAGCAACATAGAACTGGACTATTAGGAAGAAAAGAAAACCTCAGCGCCTTCCTAAAATCTTTGAAATCACATTGTAGCAAGGAACAGACAAGGGTTACTGGCAGTGGGGCAGTGTAAGCAGGTGGTTGCCCCTGAGTTGTTTGTTACTGGTACAAGACAAGCTCAGAAATTGAGACTATTTAGAAATTTTTATAGCCAATTGATTATATCAAATGTAATGTGATACAGTAATTTGAAATTTTTATAGCAATCTTATGAAGTAATTTTGTATCTGTTGAATAAAAAATAACAAATTGAGGCTTGTATTTTTCAGTTTTAAATTCATTTACTCTTTCTAGGAGTTTCTAGTGTTGGTCATTGATGGACAGAGACTGCTTAAAAAAGAAACAGATCCTCACTACAGATGATTTGAGAAGTACTGGTATCTTGTTTATTTAGACACAGAGTCCACACTGCAAAATACCTTGATAACCGGATTAGACCAAGAGAAAGATGAATTTCACATTGTAGCAGCATTTCTGCTGGTGAATATAGTGATATCACCTTTTTAAATATAAAGTGTTTAATTTACTCTTGCATAATCTCCTGAGAGAATGCCTTTCCCTTGTCTCCACCAAAATATTATGTAATCAACTTTCTTTTCACCTACTCAAAAGAAGGCTAATCTCACAGATATTATCTGCTAGTCCTAAATTTTAAACTTATCATTTCTGTTTTTTTCTGAATCTTAGTATATATTAATGGATCCAGGAGAGAGCAAGAAAGTTGGTAAGTCATATACTTTTGCTTTTGCCATTCTCAGGCTCTCAAATCTTATGTTTTTCTTCTTTATAATGAGAACATTTTCTTTCCTTGAGTAGCCAAAGTACTTTCACAATCCTTTTCTTTCTACGCCTGGTGCCACTATCTCATCTCAGGATGCCTTTATCTCTAGCTCAACTTCCTAGAACAAGTACCAATGTGAATCCAGCCTACAGGTCCCTCTATTATACTCTGTCCCATTATAACTCAAATTTATTTTCCAAAATGGAAATGTAACTCTAGGCTCTTGAGCTCAAAACCTGTCAAGGCTACATAGTGACTTCACACAGATGTAGTAAAACTTCCTAACACCAGGCATCCAACATTCTCCATACTGTGATCTCAACTAACCTTTCTAGTATGATCCTATTGTTCTCCATCACATAACATAGGATGCACTAACAAAGCGAATACTGTTCTCCAAATGTAGCATAACCTATGAAGCCTTACCTACAGCCTTCAGCAGAATATACATCTCCCTCTTCTAACTCCCATCTCATCTTTCTTCCTTTCCACGGCACTTTGCTGGAAGGTCCACTTACCTGACTCTACATTATGCAATAGTTATATGTCTTACAGCACCCTAGAATATTAAAACTTTCCTGAGGGTGTTAAAAACCTCATGTGCCTGTGAAAGAGTTTTCATGAATAGGAGTCTATTATATGTAGGAAATTGAATTTCCCACTGCACATGAGGCAGACATGACTTTTCTTGCCTATAACTATCTTTCCACAACTGTTGACCACTCTAACATTGCCAAAATCGGTAGGCTCATATACTGGTTTTCAGCTTGTTCCTTGCGTGTTTGTTCATGCTGTCCTTTCTGGCTAGAATATGCTTTGACTATTCTCTCTTTATGCTAATGTCATGTATGTCTCAGTAATCTGCTTAAGTCCCAACTGTACCATCTTCCATACTTTGAAAGTAGAAGATAATTTCTCCCTCCACAATCATTTATTATTTTCTATTTGGCAAATTAATGTTAAACTGATATCTGGAATTGTGTGCATCACTTTTCACAGTCACTTGGAACTAAATTTTTTATCTAGTTTTGTTCAAATTTTGAGATGATTTGTCTGCCACATAATCACTATGACCCATATATGCTGTAGAAACTAAGAGTGTGCATTGTAGATCTAAGTTTCTTGGGTTTAAATTCCAATTCTGCTACGTATTTGTAGCATGGGAGTTTTGTAATCTCCATATGACTCAGCTTTCCATCTCTAAGAAAGGTAATATGAACTGTACTTGCCTCATACAATTGTTGTGAGGATTAAATGAAGCAATGCAAGTGAAGCACCTATAACAGTACCTGGTTTATAGCATGTACTAAGGCAATGTCATCTTCCATATCATTACTGGAGAATAAGGGTGTTGATATTATTATTGTTTTATATTTTGTATTGTTTTTCTGTCAGAAAGCACATTTTTTTGCTACATACATGTATTTAATAATCACAGTGTCCTAGTACTGGTATATTTACTGGGGATACCAGAGTTAACAAGACAAAGCTAATATTCTGGTTTACATATTTGAGCTTGTTACTTTCCCCGGCCCTCTATCACCCTACTGTTTGAACAAAAGAGTTTTCATTGTTCCTAAGATCATTATGCTTTTAGTCTTCCCTTACTTCCATCCTCCTAAAAGGAAAGCATTGAGTAAAATTCAATAAACTGGTTTCTTTCACCCATGCCAGTGCTGGAAAGTCTCCCTTTCTTTTCTCCCACCTTTCTCTAACAAACTTTGTTTGAAAACTTTTTAAAAAATCCAATAAACATTTTAAAAATCCAATAAACAATTGAAGTTCTAGGGAGCCTATGTGACCTAGAGAAAAATCTCAGACTTTGAAATAAATTTTTTAAAAAACCTTAGTTCACAGTTCAGATTCCTTATTTACCTGATGGCTGACTTTGAACTCACTAACTTTTCTGAGCTTCTGTTTTTTACTGTTAGAATCCATATACCAGTGCCCACCACTTAGGATCATTGTGTAAATCAAACAAAATAAATATTTAAAGTGCCTGGCATATAGTTACATACCCAATAAAAGCAAGCTATTATTGTTTTTATGGAAGTTTATATATGTGCTACATACGTGAGAGACTTTTACAATAAGACATCGTTAGAATACCTACCCTATAATCCTGCTCTACTAAAATTAGATTTAATTATTTAAATTTAATTTATAAGTACATTAGGCAATTTTGAAAACCTAATGAATTATGTACTTTTTAATAAATAACATATAACTCTTAATGAGGTTTAAATATATAAGTTAATATCTTAACATAAAATGTCTATTTTCCTCATAAAACAAAAGAACTGCTACTTATGACATTATAAGAAAGTTAGTATCTTGCTCATGATTTTATGCTAATCCTCTCCTCTGGTTCTGTCCTCAACAATGCCAGAATTCACAACTAAACATATTCTTAACGGCTTAAAGAAGCAATGAAATTCTGTCCCTGAGCCCAGCCTGTGTAGAACCATGTAGAGAAGTGGCACTGCAGGGCTTTGACTGTGAAGTGTCAAAACTAATAGATACTTAGTCACTGCCATTGTTCTTCCATTCTAATGGTATTTTTCCAAAGGGTCCATTGTGAAAGGTATCCTGTCACTGTACTTAGGACAAATTTTAAAAAGCTCTAAACATGTCAGAAAAAAGTATCCAGCAAATATGTAGTTATTGTTATCGCCTAGAAGTAAACTACACAATATGGTTGCCACTAGCCACAGTGGCTATTGAGTAGTGGTGTGTTAGTAAATGTTTGATGACATTTAATAATTTCTCTGGAATAAATACTCCTACAGTGGTCAATTTCAGCCTACCAATCAGCCAGCTCATGAAATTATGAAAATTTAACATGTGGCTCTCGAAATCTAGTGAAAGCTGGCTCCAACACATCACTGAGACAGCCAGGCCAGGTTGACATGTACTTTAAATGTAAAATACTATATTTTGAAGACTTTGCAAAAAAACAAAACTACGCAAAGTATCTCAAAATCTTTATATGGATTACATGTGGAAATGTTATATTTTAGTTATATTGGGTTAAATAAAATATTATATTAACATTAATTATGGCTGTTATTTTATATTTTTTTAATGCAGCCACAAGAAAAAGTAAAATTACATATGTGGTTCACATTATATTGCTGTTGAATGCAGTAATCTAAGGAAACAATTTTAAAACAAATAAGCATATTTGAATTTTCAATTATATTTAATTGATACATATACTATGTTGAGTTACACTGATGACAAAAACAGAATTAAAATCAAATTTTCAGATTACTTAATCTGCTTGCATAACTCAGAAAATGATATTTCAGATTCCAGAGCAGCACTGCAGTGTTCTAATTTACAAAAACAAAAACAAAACTGTGAATATGCACACACACATACATGTAACCTTTTCCTATTCTCAGATTCTGTTAGTATTAATTAGCACTTGAGACCACTTTATCTTTGATAGACCTGGTAAGGACGGAGTGAATTCAAAATTTTCTAATATATAACATGGTCAAATGGTACAAGCCCGAGTACACCCATAAGAAATAATGGCAGAAGCAAATTGAAAACTGGAGCATGGGCCAAATTCAGGGAAGTGTGGGTTTTATGGAGGCATGTAATTTTCCAGTGGTTCCACTGATGGCCTGCAAATGTACTACACGTGAGAGCGAAAGGCCTTTGACTGCACTTCAGTGAGCTGATAGATCTTTGAGGAATAAAAATGCATTCTACCGGTGAGCTGCACCTTTCAAAAGGAACAGAAGAAGGGCAACAACACAAAAGAAATGGTTTTGGGTCAAAAAGTCCTAACTGGTAGATGACATATGAGCTCTGTCCGGTTCCCATGCCTCGCCAAACTTGTTAGGAAACATTTCTTGTGACTTTGTTCACACAAAAGGGTAGCATAGTTTTGCTCATCAAGATTATGAATGTCAAACTCAGTAGCCCTTTCTCACCAGGAAATTCATGGGATCCGTCAAGTCATTGCACATAACTTTTTAATTATGTTAATGTGCATACAATTGCTGCCATCCTCACAGCACACCAAGATGAATAGGTACAAGTGGATAGCACTCCTACTGAGTGCAGAACAATGGAAGGTAGAAAGGCATCATGGGATGGAGGAAAGCCTGCTGGAGACCTGTTTCCTGTTCTGACTTTCTCACTAGCTCTCTGTTCAATACTGGCCATTCCATAGAGACTGTAGTAGACTTCCATTACTTCATCTACAAAACAGGGATAATAGTAGCTGCCTTATGGGGTGATTGTGAGCTTGCATTAAGAGATTTTCTAAAAAGAGGCATTGACTGTGGGATATTTTACACTGAGTGTTTATTATTAAACAGATTTAGGGAGTAAGTTGGTGTCATCAAAGGACAGTCAAAGATGGCAGTTTTCTGAGGAAAATCTACCTTTTAAGATATGTTCACATAAATAATTCATTGGGCAAGCCTGTCTAAAATCAAGAGCTCCCTATAAAGTGTTAAGAACACTTTTTATAAAGAATCAGCTATTTCCCCTACTCTTCAGAGTACATAGTTTAGTTAGAAATATTCAAATAAACACATAAAACAACAGGGCAAGTCTAAAAAACTATTAAAATAACAGCATTTTAGTGTCAAATAGTTGAGTTCTCTTGGCACTTTTGTTATAAGTAAGAGACTTGAATCAGGTGTTAATCTGCGAAGGTTTAAAAAAGAAAGTCTTAGACAGGGGCTTACAATATGTTTGAATTTAACTGGGAAAGGGAAGGAATAATAAAGAAATTGTTGTAGCCTGGTAGAGAAAAATGTCATGAAACTGTCAGAAGTCATGCATGGACATGTTTGACCAGTTGATCTGTCATGTCAAAACAAGAAGTTTGGCTTGAATCAGCTGTTTAATGGGAGATATTAAAGCTCCTGAGTAGAATCCATATTTTCAATAAGAGGAAGAACATGATGTTGAGAGTCAGGTAAGGCCTACAAGAGAGTTCTGCTTTGTCATCTGCAAATTTGAAGTCTCATTTCAGGATTTTATGACTGTAGACTTAAAATCAAAAAATGCCTTCCATGTGTGTAGATATTCAATATAGCAACTTTTATTTTATGTTAAACTGGAGTTTTACATTTAGAAAAGGGAGGCTAAAATACTTTTTCTTATGCCATAAACACGATCTTTGAGAATTTTAAAAAACTGAGCCTTGGAAGCTCATTGGCTGCACATAGACCAATGTCTAATAGATGTTGGGAAGTGAGTGGACATCTGGGCATTCTGATTTTCTTTTCTTTCCATTTACTCTGGTGGACTCAGAATCACTCAGGAGGGTTAGCAAATGCAGAAGAGCTTCATTTTTAAGTTGAACAATGTCTTGCAAATGTTTCAAAAGCAGGTAAAACTGTTATATTGCCATTATATCGCCAATGAACAGATACTCAAGAACAACCTTCTTCATGAAGGAGCGGCAGCTCACAACTCCAGTGAGCTGCCTGGGGACATCATGCCACATGTGGTGTCTCAGATGCCTCTTAATGAAAGAATGGACTCAGGCAGTGACAATGGAACTGAAGAAAAGATGCCAGATACCCTAAAGAGGAAAAAGAGTCACCATTAGCCACAGAAACAACATTTTAATGACAGGAAAACCAGGTTGCTGGATTCTAGGGAAAGTGGTAAAAACACTCGGGAATGAAACTAGTTGAGGCTACTCATTGGACATATGTGTTTTTCTATAAAAGGTGTTCACCCTATTTCAAATAAAAACTTGTTTTTCCCAGATGGGCAGTCCATGAGACTTGGGTTCGATTTGATTATTGCAATGTGTTGACAGATTGGAATATTTGTTCTTACATTTATTCATTCACTTACTCAACAAAAAATGTGGTAAAAATCCACTCAGTGAGGTTCTGCACTAAACACTCAGCATAAAAGTGTAAGAAGACTGTTCCAATGCTCCAGGACTGGGGTTCTTTCTAGCCTTTCTGTTCTCTTATTTCGGACCTGGGACCTGGTCAAATGCATTCTTTCTATTACCACTAGGGAGGAATTTCAGCAGTGCCCTTTACCTATAAGACAGCAGTTCTTTATTTCTTTTAGAATATTGGCTTTTAAACATGTTCAAGTCCTCAGAGATACATAAAATGGAGCAGAAAGTAGTGGCTAATCATTTTAAAAGGGTAAGGAAATCAAACAACAGGTTTGGAAAACAGGTTTCCATTCTAAGCTTGTGTTCTATACCTATGTTGACTTTGACCAACCACTGGAAATTTCTGGGCTTATTTATGAATTGCAAAGTACGCCCTGTTTTACCTATAGAATAAGGCTGCTATGAAGGTAAAATGAGGTAATGTATGTAAAAATGATTGAAAAGTATAATATGCTCTAAAAAAGATGTATCTCTGTGTGTGAGCTAAGTAGGTTGAAGTGTGAGAAAGACAGAATTCGAGTATAGAAACAGCATTTACATAATTGTTACCAGTCAGTCTTGGTGTTTTCTTTTTTTGATAGAAGTTTTTTTTTTTTTCTTTAATATGGATTGTCATTTTATTTTTTGAGTCAGGGTCTCATTCTGTCACCCAAGCTGTAATGTAGTAGCATGGATCACAGCTCACCAGAGCCTTGACCTCCTGGGCTCAGGCAATTCTTCCACCTCAGCCTCCTGTGTAACTGGGGCCACCATGTCCAGGGAATTTTTTGTTTTTTTTTGTGTGAAGATAAAGTATGTTCCCCTGGCTGGTCTTGAGTTCCTGGTCCAAAGGGATCCTGGAGCCTTGGCCTCCCAAAGTGCTGGGATTGTAGGCATAAGTCCCCACGCCCAGTAGACCTGTAGTAATTCTAAAACTGTGTGGATAAAGACAGGAAGATTGAAACCTGCTTGATCAGTAGAGGGAAATTTTATTAGGGCTATACAGTTATACATACTTACCAACTTCCTGGGATCAAAAGCCTCCATCTGTAAACAGCCATTAAGTTCTTACTCATATGAGACTGAGTGTTTTTTCCCCCTAGTAAAGAATGATTAACAGTGCTATACACAGGCTACTACAAATGGAGCACTTGACTTGGGATCATTTCTTTCTTAGATGGAAGTTATGCTTGCTATTCTTGACCACAAGCTGCTCTTGCTGTCCTGTGGGAGAGGGAGGACCATTTCTAGGACATTTTAAATGGTAAAATTTTTATTGGCTCTCTGCCCTGGATTTATCTGAGCCAGAAGAGTGTGAAAAGACAGCAGTGACAAGCTGGGTGGTGCAGAGAAAAGGGCACTGGCTTTGGAGTTTGGCAGGCCTAATTAGAAACTTATTCTGTTTTAAGTGCTGTTTTCTCTTCACCATCCTGGGTCAACCATTCCTGACATGTTAAACAGGAGTGCTTTCTTCATGAATTTAAATACATTTGTATACATTATATAGAAAACACATATATTATATATAAAACACTAAGAACATGTACCATACAAACACACACACACACACACACACACACACACACACATACACACACACACACAGAGAGAGAGAGAGAGAGAGAGAGAGAGAGAGAGAGAGAGAGAATGTAATCTCCCTGGAGAAGAACTATTTGATTGCTTTGTTCAATGCTGTTTTTCTGCCATTCAGAATAAACAGTGTTTGACACACAATAATTGTTTATATTAGTCACCTTTTGCCAAAGTTATTTTGCAGTAAATAAACCTAATGGCTAGTAACAATAAACATTTGTCTCTTGTTTGTCCTGGTAGGCTTTTCTGGACTCAGCTCCAGGCTGAGGGCCAGAGTCAGTTCTACTTCATGTGTCTTCTCATTGTAGAATCCAGGATTGAACATACTGAATGTCTTCTCACTCACGTTTACTTGGTAAAAATAGATCTCATGGCCAAGTTCAATATCAATGAGTAGGGGGGGCATAGATATATATTTCCTGAATAGTACAATCTATCACGGTTGCCCTCTTGTCCACCATGTTTCTCCTATTCATTTTGAACACAAATTATATTCACCCTATCTCTAAGGGAGAATTGCAAAATTTCATCTTTCATCCAGTCAGGTAATCAGGCGCAAAGTTTTGGACCTTATAATATTATTTGCAACAATTTTCTAGATATGGTTCTTCTTAACCTGGAGAATTACAAACTAGAAGAAAAAGGAGAAGAAGAGGTTGAAGCAGAAGTAAATTTGAAGGTGAATTTGAAGGAGAAAGAAGAAGGGGGAGAAGGAGGAAGGGTAGAAGAACAGGGAGGAAAAGCAGAGGGAGAGGAAGAAGAGAAAAGAGGGGAAAAGGAAAGAGGGGAAGAGGAGAATGAAGAAGGGGAGTAGGAAACGGATGAGAAGAAGGGAGCGGAGAAAACAAGGACAAAAATAAAAACCGAAAGTTTTCTCCCCACATACAATCAATATACAAAGATGAAAGAGGAACAGAGAGGTTAACCATAATGGAGACTATGATTCAGAAAGAAAATTACTGAGCAACACTCAGCAATAAATGGTAATTCTGAAATTCCAATGAGAAAATGCTGTGATAGCCCATGAGATTAGGATGTGTTTTTGATCGGGCTCTAGTTTTGCTGCCTGAGAGGTATCTCCCTAGTCCACCACTTTTCAAGACTCTTGCTTCCTTCCTTAAAAATTATTTCTTTTCTCATGCCTCTTCTTGGTTATATTTGAGAGAACATTTGAGAATATGCCCAACTAAACTGATCAGTTCTCTCAGCCTAGTTCCTGTCCAGAAGTTTGTGGTTCACAAGTCTATTTACATATCAGAGAATTTATCTAAGAGGGAGGGACATTCACCAAATAATATCTTGTGAAATTAAGTTTGGTTTTGTTGTTGTTTTTTTACATTTCAACCCAGCTCCATGTATAGATAGACACATCCACAATTGTGTTTAGAGAAATCTCTCTCCCATCTTCTCACTCTCTCTCCACATACCACACACACACACACACACACACACACACACACACACACACTTAAGTTCAAGATGACACTTTGCCTATTCCCATGCTGCTTACTAACAACCAAAATTAAAGTTCACATGACATTAAGTGAGACTTGGTCATTCTGTGACCCCAGTGACCTGACAAGCCATGAATATTAAAAACATAAAGAGTAAGATTATGAATGATCTGGCAGGAATTTGACTTGTATGACAAATTATCCAATATTTCTCTCTGCCAACATCTTACATAATAAATATAGCATAGAGTTTACATGCAAGAACAGTAGACATTGAGTTTTAGAACACAGTGAGGGGGTACAAGCCAGTACTGAGATATATGTCAGTGGTGTGAAGGGCAACCCTCTAGTCCCAGAGCTGCACACACTCAGGTAAATATGCCAGCTTTCATAGAGGAGCTGTGGCGACATCACCAGCCATAAACATCCTTCATGACACCACGTTTAAGCAAATCCAATGAAGTACATACTTCCAGTTGGAATTGGTAAGCGAAAGGACACTTTAAACAATTCATAGAGGTTATATTCTATGATTATAGTTAAGCAAGAAAATAAATGATGGTTTTAAGATTAGGGATTTAAACTCTTATCTTCACCCTTTATATAATTTGCAGTCTCATATTTTACTCCATTATCTTCTCCCTCACTCATTTCACTCCAACAGACCTCTTCTTCCCAAAAGGACTTTTTTTTTTAACTTTTTTTTTTCTTTGAGTTGGAGTCTCACTCTGTTGCCCAGACTGGAGTGCAGTGGCCACTCCCGGCCACTATAGCCTCGACCTGCTGGGCTCCAGCGATCCTTCTGCCTCAGCCTTCCAAGTTGCTGGAACTATAGGAGCGCGCTACCACGCCCGGCTAATTTTTGATTTATTGTACAGATGAAGTCTCGCCAAGTTGCCCAGGCGGGTCTTGAACCCACGGGCTCAGGCAATCCACTCACTTCAGCCTCCCAAAGCACGGGAAGGACTTTTCATTCTTGACCCCACCGAGTGTACTGCTCCGAGGCCAGATCATGTTCTCTCCTTCAACATAAATCATCCTCTTTTCACCTGTACTTTTCCAGAGCTTTGACCTACATCTCATGTGACCCTCTCATATCCCTCCATTTATTTCTCTCCATTCCTTGACCCAATGTTCAAGAATACTGCCTGGAATTATATTATGCATATAAATATTTGCTTATTATTTTCTTTTTGACCCTCTTGATGTAAGCTTCATGAGTGCAGATTGTTTTCTCCTTTCCCCAGAACCTAGAACAGGGTCCAATCCAAAGTAGATGACAATCACCAGTTGCTGAAGGAATGGACTGAATGATGGATAGATATGCCCTTGCCTGTGCTTGCATGAAGTCTCATTTAATGCTCATGTCAAACCCAAGATGTAGGTCCTATTCTAACCGTGAATTTCTGGTGAATAAACTGAGCCACAGGGGTCACATAACTTGCTCCAGGTCATATAGCTAGAAACTGGCACAACTGGGACATAAACCCACTCTCTCGCTTCATAATTGAAATAATGAAACAAAATACCTGTGTGACTTGGTAGAATAAAGACGTGATGAAAAGCAGAACTTGAATTCCCTCTGGAACTAGGGGAGAGGTCATAGAAAGTGACCCTAGAGAAGTCACTCTCCCTTTCTGGGTAATGAAGGCAGTGAACCAGGTCATCAGTTTTCAAAGTTTGCTGGAACAGGCTTTCTCCAAAGTCCAATGTCTGCCACAGATAGGAGAGTATAATAGCTTTACTGATCCTGAGAGAGACTCCTGGGAACACCATGATAAAAATATTGCCCATAACTGTCCCTAGACCATTTTCAGTATGAGTAGGGCTCTAAGGAAGAAGGAAGCCATGAGCCCTGGACCCAGGAAGGGATATCTGGCTCATAGGAAGGGGCCATAGACCTCTGAGCAGAGTGACATATAGCACAGCAATGAGGGCATGATCACTCAACACTACCCATTTTCCAGACATTGGGGACAAACAGTTTTGAGAGCAATGATAACCTCCTTCCTACCTGTGGGGACAGAGATTGGAATACCACAGATGAGCAACAGGCCTCAGAGATAAGCAGATTTTGCAATAACAACACCTAGGAACATACATTAGTATTTATGTTGTTTCTCATTTCCTTTAATTTAGAAAACAGTTCTGATATGTTAGTGCATATACATGTGCACAAACATGCATATACACACTCACAGTGCAACTCCTAAAATAGCCTCATCACCGACTGAGAAAAATAAGGTCTCTCCTAGCCCCTGAAGGCACTAGGGTTTTACTCATCATTTTAAGTTGTTTCTCCTCAAATACTTTCACCCATTTTGTTGGCAAAGTTGCTGTATCAGTGATTCTGTCCAAGTACTCAGAAATTCAAGATGAATTCCAGGAATGTATTAAATGTTTCTTAACATCTGTACCACAGTGGTCCTTGGTTTATTGCATTTGTTTGTTTTTTATATTAAAACTGTTGTAGAGTGAAGCAACTATAAAAAAAATTTCCAGAGCAGCAGTATAGCATACAGGTACACAAGAAAAAGACTAGGATGATCTTGGGTTTATCTACAAAACAGAAAGGATCTCTACAATCTCTTCTAGCTCTAAGTCAGGATAGTTGCATACTAAAACATTAAAATTCAAAGATTAGCTCATAATGACCACAGAAGAATGGTAGAGACTGAGAAAACTATTCTGATTTAGGATCAGGAAGCCAAGAAGGACCAATGTCTGAAGAGAGGGTTGCTCTGTATCCTGCAGCCTTACAAAAAGTCATGGAGTCTACCACATCCCACTGCCTGAATGTTTGGTTCTCCTCAAAGATCACTATATAGTTCTTAATAACTTTTAGATTATGGACCTCTTTTAAAAATGCCTAAATGCTACGGACACACATACAACATGTGCTTAGGATCACAAAATTCTGTGTCCAATTTGAAAGGTTTGAGGCCCCTAAAATTCATTTATGAAGTACAAAGAGAGATTCCCAGGGTCGAGATTCAAGCAGGCTCAGAGTACTAGGAAGAATTTGGGGGGATGTAGAAAGAAAATATGATTGCTTAAATGTGTAACCATCATCCAAAAATGACAGAATTAGAATAATTGAAAATAGTTGGCCAGGCATGGTGGCTCAAGCCTATAATCCCAGCACTTTGGGAGGCCGAGGCAAGAGAATTGCCTGAGCCCATGGGTTCAAGACCAGCCTGGGCAACATGGTGAGACCTTGTCTCTACAATAAATAAAAATATTAGCCAGGTGTGGTAGCATGCTCCTGTAGTTCCAGCTACTTGGAAGGCTGAGGCGGAAGGATCGTCTGAACCCAGCAGTTCTAGGCTGTGGTAGCTGGGAGCGTGCCACTGCACTCCAGCCTAGGTGACAGAGTGAGATTCCAACTCCAAAAAAAAAAAAAAAAAGAAAGAAAGAAAATAGTTTACTTATTTAACCTACAAATAATACATATGATTTAATTTTTAAAGATACTGCATAATCAACACAGTTTGTAAGACACTATCCTACAGGATGAGAAATAAAGAACCTCTCCCTGCTCAAGAGTGCCCCCAATTCTGAGCTCCAAAAACCAAGGTTAGTCTAATAGTTAGGTAGAGTTGTGATTGGAGGGCTTGTTAGTCATATAAGCTCTCTGCAGTCCTACAATGCTGCTTCAATTTCTTTTTACTCATTTCTTTAATTGTTTTACACTGAAGTATCTAGTTTTATATAGAAAGAAAAAGGCATGGCACAACATATATATATATATATAACACAAACATATACATACAAAAATAAAATAGCAAAATCTAGGAGGTTTAAACTCTTTAATCCTTAACAACTTTTTTTTTTTTTTTTTTAGCTAATTAGAGTCTCACTCTGTTGCCCAGGGTGGAGTGCAATGACATAACCACGACTCACCACAGCCTTGACCTGACCTCTTGACCTCCTGGGCTCGGGCAGTTCTGCCTCAGCCTTCCAAGTAGCTGGCACTACACACACATGCCACCATGCCCAGATAATTTTTTGTTTTATTTTTGTAGAGACAAGGTCTTGCTATCTGCCTAGGCTGTTCTTGAACTTTGGGGCTCAAGCGATCCTCCTGACTCAGCCTTCCAAAGTACTGAGATTACAGGCAAGCGCTATTGCACCCGGCCTTTTAACAACTACTAATATTAGATTATGAGTATGTGTATCATTTCTGGCAGGATTCCTGGAGAACAGAACACATAAAAGTAATGTGTCATATGTATTACAGGAAGAAAAGTAAAGCCTAGAGAATGTATAGCATCACCGGGAGAGCCAATTTTCCAACCTATAGTAGGGAGCTCTGTGTGCTACAAGATAGCAGATGGGCACCAAGTATCACCGAGTAAGGTAGAAAGGGGTTTAAGAGTGAAAGGAGAGTCAAATAGAACAGAATTTAGAAGCCACTGCAAACACACTTCTTCCTGACTCACAGTTTTCCTATCTGGCCACATTAGTGACAACCATCTAATATTACATGCCGACCATCCTAGAATGTAGATCCATGGTTTAGTCTCTCTAGGAAATTGACTTGGGGGAGTCAAACTCCTGGAATATCATAAAGCATTGTTCTCAGCTGCAAGTGATTTTGCTCCCCAGGGACTTTGGCAACATCTAGGGACATTTTTGGTTGTCACAATTTTGAGAGTATGCTATTGGCATCTAGTGGGTGGAAGTCAGGCATGATGCTAATAATATCTTACAAGGCACAGAACAGTTCTCACAAGGATTTCCTGGTCCAAAATGTCAATAGTTTCAGTGTTAAGAAACCTTGTCTAAAAAGGAACAAAGCAACACCATTAAGATTGGCCTGTGGCAGGAGACAACATCCGAAATATGCGTATTCATTCAATGACTCCTTGTCTGCCACTCTATCCCAGAAACTAATCCTATGAGTAGCCAGTCTGTCCCCAGTGGAGTCTGAAATCTCATGGATTCATCACTTACTATCCATCTCACAATAGGGAGGAAATTTAAGACCAGCTCTATCAAATGAAGTATAAATCTGCCCTTTCCATCAGCCTTAAAGAAACAGAATTTAATGATCTCAGCTAGGGCCTAATGAGCCAATGTCCACATCAAAAAGCTGCTCTATGTTTGACATGTTTGACAAGTATGTTCAGGGAAAATAGGAAATAAATATATGAAGACTAATTGAGTATTGCAGCTGAGCAATCTGTGGAAGTCTTGTCCTCCAGCAAAAGGTTGTTATGCTTCAGTGACGCCAGAGAAAGACTCTGCCATGAGGATGTCACTCTTCTATGTGGAAAAATATGACTTTAAACATAACAAAAGGCGGGAGTATCTGAGAGGCATGATAGTATCTGCAGTAACTGCTGTTAAAGGGAACCACCCAACTGCAGCTAATGATCTGACTTTGATGTAAAGTGTGCCGGATGTCAATGGCTACCAGGTGCTTCATGTTCTGCTTCAGGATTGGGTAAGTAGGTCTGTGGTATGTAAGGCCACCAACACAGAGTGAACTGGGCCACTCCCATGAGACAAGGTCATCATGCTACATTTCTGGAAGGGTCACGAACTCCTAGCACAAAACTATCCCCCCTGATATGGTCACCCCAGGCGACAACAGAGAAAGACATCAAGATGTTGTGAGAGAATGTCAACCACCAGCAGCGAGTAGGAAACAAGATTCTGAAACAGCCTCAAGCAACATACCCCAGCTCTGGGCCACTGGGAAATGACTGAGGTTAGGACTAATCAAAAGTGTAACAAGCCTTTCCGTGCACTGATCAAGTCAGACCTGGATGTGAAGATTAATCTGCCAGCTGCTTGATGTCTGGTTAATTAACATCTCACAATCTCAGTTGTCTTATCTTAAAAATGAAGATACTAACAGACCACACAGAGTTGCTTTACGTTTAACTAAAATCATGCATATAAATTGCTCTTGAAGATTAACTAAAATTGTCTATAAATCTAACACACAGTATACTCTTTTTATGGAATATTTGTGAACACATGATTGAAATCAGCTGAGATTATAAGCAGTTCTGGAGGTGGCTGAGACAACAGCCCAAGTGTATGTGGACAGGACCTTCTGGGACCGTTGTCCCATTTGAAGGTTGCTATGGCACCTGGAACACGGTATTTGTGAAATGATTCTCCCAGTTTAAAGTTCTCAAGGTCTTTGTTAAAATGTGAGCATCCCCAAAGAGATTGACCTATTTCCATATGCCAAAATCTATCAAAATTGTTTTAATAAATTAAGGAACTGTGGCCAAAAAACACTAAATTTGCAATTATCAGATATGCAGTCTAGATTCTAGTATAATAGACTATGTGACATTGACCAAACAACTTCACTTAATTTGCTGCATCTTTCTCTGTAGTTAAGTAGAATTCTAACCAATTCCTCAATTTCTAAAGGCACTATAAGAATAAGAAGAGATATTGGAAGTATAAACATATTGAAAAATTCAAAGTGCTTCATAAACAAATGTCAGCATTCTTAGAACTATTATTCAAGTTACACACACATACAAGGGGGGGCTCCCCTCAAATGGAATTTATTAATAAAAAATTGTGTATTTATTCTTATAAGTTTAAACTTCAGTCACCTTCAAAGTACTTTACATTCGATGCAATATACCTATTGAGAAACTTTTTCCACTGCTCAAAACAGTTTTTGAAATAATCAACTTTGATACCTTTAAGTGCTTCTGCTGTTTTTTGTTTCACCTCTTTTGCATCAACAAAACATTTCCCTTTGAGAACTTTTCTTTTATCTGGATAAACAAAAAGAAATCACTCAGGGTGCCATAGAATGAATATGGAGGGTGGGTCATGGGGGCTATGCCATTTTGGGTCAAAAACTGCTGAACACTCAGCCCAGTTGGCCAGTGCACTCATAAACCACCAATCGTGAAATGAGAAAACACATCTAAAGAATCTAAAAACAAACAAAAATCACTGAAGTTGAACTTAGCATCGCACAAAAATGCTAAGTGGTACACTGTGACTGATGGGTTTCTAGAACACTTACCAAGAGAGGGAAACCTATACTACAAGGGACCCACCTTCCACAAAATAATTCTGGTCTATTTTGGATCCCCATCATATATGTGCTTTACAGTGTACACTAGTAATAAACTCATCTTTCCCTGTAAACAAAGATAGAAAAAAGACAAATCACTTAATTTTCAGCATTAGGACTGAGGACATGAGCAACATGAAACAGCATTATTCAGGGACACCTTCTAGAAATGAGTATTTTGAAAAAAAATTAATGTGGAGTGAAAGACTGGAGCAGGACTTCCCAGAGGCACATGTCAGCACTGGAGGCAAGTGGTGACTCTGGGAAGTTATCATCCTTCCCCATCAATTTCTTTCCCTCCTGAAATGGCTATCATAAACCTGAGGGGAGAGAGATCAAATGATCACTTTCTCTATGCATTGATTTGCTTAGTGTATTTCTGAGTTATGCATTATTAACATCTGGAAACTAGATTTGGCAGGAAGTTACTGAGTTAGACCAAAAAGTGCTTAGATCAGAAGTGTTGGGGGCAAGCTGTGAACTGGGTAAGACTCAGTATGTCTCTGTTAACAAAAGCTGAAGTGGGGCAGTGGTCAGGGCCCCTACTAATAAGAGCCTCCACAGTGGTGGAATCATCACTCTTAGAAGCCTGGAGTTCAGATCAAGAAGTTCAGCTCCTGAAAGTCTAGAATTCCACACAGGGACTTAGTTAGTAGGCAAGGGAAAAATCTAGTATTTATTAAGTGATTTTTGTGCCGTGTGTTGAACCAGCTGCTGTGCCATTATCACATTAAAATGTGATAACATGCTCACACTCCTTTTGCAAATGAAGAAACATTGGCCGGAAGAGTGTCTAGAAAACCAGGTAGAAAGTGGCAAAGACCACGCTCTTTCTCATGTACCTCCTAGTACCCTGCACTTAGTCAATGCTTAATTAGTATTGGGGAAACGAACTGAATTTTACTAACCGTACTGCCAAATGAAAACATGTCAATGTGCACTTTCCTATGACACATAATAGAAGTTTAATAAGCAAAGAGAATTTTTAATAAAACTTAGCTGAAAACTTGGACATGACTATTAAATAACATATGTGTCTCAGATCTGAAACCTCCCAAATATATGAGATAAAATCAATACCAAAGAAAAGTGTATGTGAGAACAGGCTGGGTAGTCCTTTCTCATTTATGAAGAGGGTATTTTCACCTTCAAAGTGTTTCTCATTTATGAAGAGGGTATTTTATTTTCACCTTCAAAGTCCCATCCCCCCTCACACCACCCTCTATAATCTTTTTCCATCTAGTGGGCTGAGGCAACTGACTCTTTCTATATGGTCAATACATCCAGGCAGAGCTTCTCTTCTGATTCCTTTGGTAATACGCCTCTGGGAGTCTCAACCTTCCCCAGCTGCTCACTTCCACAAACACACTTGAAGTTCATTCACACCTTCCAAAGGCTAGGAGACACAGAGAACGGGCAGTGGAAAGTCTAGTTGCTTGACATTGCTGCTGGCCCTCCAATCTTGAACAAAGAGGCAGGGCACAGCCCTAAAAACAGTAGGCACTTGAGCACTCCCCTTCCTTAACTGGAAATGCAGGTACCTCTTACAGGAAGAAAGAAGAGTGAAACACATACGTGTAAAACATGTCTCACAGTCCCAAGCTCAAAGAATCACAGGACTACATGACTTCATTCTTTACCCAGATTATCTTTTATAAGTGATGTTGCACTGCTGTTTTGTCTTACACTATAATATGCAGAATAAAAGACAATGGTTGCTACCCAGGAGATATGGGTCAGCATAGAAAGCTCCGTGGATCTATTAAATGTTACCTTTAATCACATTAAATGGAAGGAAGTTATATAACTCATCAGGGAAGACCAGGATTTTCTTGCCATTTCTTTAAATATATGTGAAGGCACTGCAACCCACAGTCATGTGCACTAGCATTTCTGCAGCAACATATTTCATATCCATTTTAATGAACCCCACTGGGCATTCACATGCTTTTGTTAAGCTGGGATTAGACTAGAATAAGGGACCCCCTAAATATCAACTTATAAATTGAGTATCTACTGATGACCAAGCTGAACCACTCGCTAGTCCCTGAGCATAGCTCCCTCCTTTGCACGTGCTGTTCCCTAAAACTCCATTCCACAGCTTGCCCCCGTCGCAGGTAAAGCATCATTCATAACTCATTGCAGGCATCCATTTCTTCCAAAAGCCCTGCCTGGTCCATTTAGTACACAATGCATTTTCCCTACTGTTTGTCACTTATATCATTTGTTCAATCTGGCCTACATGTTTTCTCTCCATCTCCTTCCCCATACTTTCTGTCCACTGCCCCCAACCCCATCCACCCACACACATACACACAAAGCTGAGTTCCCCGGGGATTGGAGATATTCATGTTTCTATCTTATGAGTGTAGTACAGTGCTTCACCAATAGTGGGTGCTTCTCAAACTGAGAGAATAATACATGAATTTATGTTTGTGGCTCTGTATGAGTGAGATGTACTATGAATTAAAACAAAAATTCTGTTTCAAATCTAGCTTATTTAGGGACACAATCAAATTTGGGCAAATTTTCTAGTGGGTTGGAAGGAAATATGTTAAGAATCATGAGCATAATAGAGGCTGGGTATGTTGGCTCATGCCTGTAATTCCAGTGCTTTGAGAAGTGGGGCTGGAAGAATGGCTTAATGTCAGGAGTTTGAGATCAAACTGGGCAACATAAGAAAATACCATTTCTACAAAATAAAAATAAAAAATTAGCTGGACGTGGTGATACATCCCTGTACTCCCAGCTACTTGGGAGACTGAGGTGGCAGAACACTTGAGCAAAGGAGTTTGAGGCTGCAGTGAGCTAACTGAACTCCAGATTGAGCAATAGAAAAAAGCCCCATCTCTAAAAAAACCAAAAATAAACAATACCTTTAAAAAGGAGAGGAGAGTCATGGACTTTATTATTTCTGTTGAGAAACAGTGCCAAGAGCAGGTAAAATTTTTGCAATAAGCAGAGACTGCTTCATGGGCTGGACCAAGAATAAACCCGGACCATCTATCCTGTGTATTTCCATTGTCTTGAACGTGCTATAACGAGATCAACAAATTTCCTCTACAGGCTCATGCTCCAAAATAAAGACTAAAGCTTTTCTATGTGGAACTTTTGTAGAATGACATTTACTTTTATGGAATTTTAGAAGGAAAGAGGACAAATGATTCTCAACTGCACCAACCCCTCATTGGATTCATATGGCAAATAAGGCAGCTTTCTGTTCCAAGCTCTTGTTCATCTAGTAAATACTTGCTCATCCATCATCCCAGCTGTTCCTGTGAGTGGAACAAATGCTGTTCAGTGATCAGAAAAGCTGTCCTAAGAAGCAAGAGGGAGGCACCTAATCATGGCATTGTCTTCCCTCCATTGAGTACCCAGGGTCTTACTGCAAACAAATACCTGGAATTTGCTATTTTTTTCTTTTTTTTCTTTTATGTTTGTGGCTCTATGTTAGTAAGTAGTTATGCTCTGACTGAGATAGAAATGATTAAATGATTATTCCAGCCAACATTTAGCTTATTCAGGGACCTAATTTGAAGGAGAAATAGGAAATCTGGGCAAATTTTCTATTTTGTTGGGAAGGGTTAAGAATAATGAACATATCAGCTTAAAATAAAAGGTGGTGGGGCAGTGGAGAGCCATAGACCCTTTCACTCCTGTTGTGAAAAAAGCAAGTGACTCAGACACTCAAGCAAAGGAGGAAGTCTACACCTTTGAATGTGGTATCCACACAGGAACAAAAATTGGCATTCATTAGAACTGGCGTCCTTGCTAATGATAAGGGCAACAGGAACAAGCCTCTTACTTCAAAATGCCTCCCTAATCTACTCACTGATAACTAGGGCTTACACTTCTTGATAAAATGTAGAGTCTTTTCTTTCATTAGAGATGATGTTTTCAGTCTGGCAAATTACTCTGCCGGTGAGAGAAGGGAAACCAGAAACTTAAATTCATAAAAAATATACAAACAGAATGGGGGTAAGATGTCAGGGGGATAGACACAGCAAAATTTGAAAATAAAGTCCAGATTTAGCAGGGGCTGTAGAATTATTTCATCCCAATTTTTAAGCAACTGTTTTCCAATGAAGAAAATGCCTGCTAAAAGTTCAGAGAGTTGAACAAGCTGTACATCTATCTCCTCTAAAATTGGCTGCTGCTACATAATGTTAAGTGTTAGTCTGGGTTTGTGTTCACAACTTTTGTTTTTTATACTGGAAGTAGATAGTGAATTTATTTTTATTATCCAAGTATTGTGAGTTGAATGGATTCCCCCAAAAGAACATATCGAAGTCCTAATCTTAAGTACATGTGAATGGAATTTTGTTTGGAAATAGCAAGGATACGGTAATATAGGATAAGGTGGCACGTCAATCCAATGACTAGTGTCTTTATAAGCATAGAACCTTACAGAAATTCTTGTAGTGTCCTTATTTATAGACCTAGAGACAGAGGCACATAGGGAAAAGGTCATGTGACATAAGAGGCAGATATGGAGATGATAGGGCTACAAGTCAAGGAAAGCCAAGCATTTCCAGAAGCTGCCAGAAGCTGGGAAGAGGTAAGGAAGAATTATTTCCTAGAATCTTAAAGGTTCATAGGTCTGCTGATACCTTGATTTTGGACTTCAGGAAACAATAAGGATCCTTTAAGCTTCTGTGTCAGTGGTGCCAAAAAAATGTATACAGAGTTTAAGAGATATTATGTATGTATTACTTTTCGAAGTGGAATTGAATTATAGTAGCAATGTGTAGCATGCTGTTTGCTCAAAAGGTGGCATTCATCAAATGAATGCTAGCATCACCCTGTGACAGGCAGGACAGTCAAAGAAAATGGTGGAAGCACAGTTGTCATTTGAGGAGCTCAAGACCATTTAGAAGTGGTATTTGAAATTCAAGAACATTGTGGAAATATGACAATGGAGGCATGAGTATGCAACAGAACCCCCAACATGCCCAACAACTGCACACATTTGTGATAAGTTTGAGACTCAGTACTGTGTGTGATATACACAAGGGAAGATCCGGGAGGTCTCTCACAGCAGCAAGTCCTACAGTAGTTCACCGTAATCAGAAGTGTCTGGATGCTGTGGTAACTACTTTGAGCACCTCTTGTAGTTGCAAAAGTCAAACATGACTTGCATTTATCCTTTGTTTTCTGTGTAGATTGAGCATTACAATTTAAGCAGGTTTTTTCTGTCTTAAAATGTGTATACATTATTTTGGCAGCCTCCATGTTTCAGGGGGAACTTACTTCAGAGAGGGAAAAGGTTGTAGATTCTTGACAGAAACACATGATTCAAACAATGCTGAAATATTCCTTCTTTCATTCACTGATTCTGATTCTCTAATCTTTTTCATTTCTGCTAGTTGCCCAACAATATCACTTTTTTCTAACACTTTAAATAAAAAATGTTTCAAGAGTTAGGCTATTCTAACAGATGGTTAGGTATGCCTAAACTCAAGGAAAGAAATTAGGGAAGGAACAGCAAAACCAAATATTGCAGACAAAGTCCGTGACATGGGGTAAGAGTCCACATTTCAAGCCTTTTCAGAAACGCTAGCCACCTGTGTAGCAGTGTCTTCACATTAGAAAGCGTGAACTACTCTCCAGCCCAGTGTTGATCCCCAGGCAGCAGAGGAGTGGGAATCTGAATGCACTGTCAGGTCTGTTAGTCTTACTACAAAACACAGCACAGGGATGGAGACAACTCCAGCAGCTACAAAGTCTTGCTTAGAGCCCCCAGAAGTCTCCAGACAAATGGAAAGGTTTTCTTGTGGAAAAAAATTAAAATGCAAATTGCAATGTCTGCTTAATATCCTTTGAAGGATCCTAATGCTATAAATATGCTATTTACTTCTAGTCATGTGCATAGGTGCATAATTGTGTTAATATGCAGGAGGGCACCTCATCTTGCTTGTTAAATGTTTACAGCTTTACAAATGTCAGGCCATTAGGCCATAATTCTCCTGTTGAGGACCTCATTTCCTATAAAGTATTCATACCTGCCACATAAAAGATGCAGGTGAGACACAGATTTGGCAATTAACCAATACATCTTTATTGCTCTGGCTGGTCTTGTCTATTTTTTCTTTAAACAACAATCATTTTCCCGACACCTTTTACAAGTATCTCCGTTTCCCCTCTATGTTCAATTTGAGGGATGAAACTGTCAGTCAGAGGATTTATTTCTTCTGGTCCAGGTGAGACCCTTATCTAAATAATAATAATAACAATTGTAATAATAATTATTATTATTCAGGTAGAATGCCCAAATTTTAAGAAATTTTGGTGCAGTTCCAGGGGCAGGAGATATTCGAGTTCCTTGATTTGGCCCAGGAAAAATTAGGAAGTAGGGGAGAATTGCCCTGGGCTTTCCCAGGCTCCTCCCACTTGTCCTGCCACAAGCAGGACACCTGGAGGTCCAAACGCTGCCGCATAGTCAATGCTCTTAGCTCTAGGTTGTTCATTACCTCTTTCCTCCTCTGAGGAAAACTGCTATTATATTAGAAATTAGAAAAATATATGCCCTGGGATGTTATTAAACCTTTAGGTATTGGAGAAGATTGATACTGTTTCCAAATCTATGCCAGACACCCTCTTTCCCATAGATTAGCTTGGATATAGTTTAAATCAGAGCTTATGAATGACTTGGTGCTGGACTCTCAGTAATGAGTGAATTCTTGCTCTACTAGTTAACACCAAAGCTTACTCTTTTTTTGTTTTGTTTTGTTTTTCATTTATTTATTTTTTTAAGGTGTGACCTTACTCTGTCACCCAGACAGGAGTGCAGTGGCATGATCATGATGTGCAGTGGCATGATCACGGTTCACTGTAGCCTCAACTTCTTGGGCTCAGGCGATCCTCCAGCCTCAACTTCCCAAGTAGCTGGGACTACAGGCACACGTCACTATGCTCAGCTTATTTTTTTAAATTGTTTTTGTAGAGACTGAGTCTCTCTATTATTGCCCAGGTTGGTCTCGAACTCCTGAGCTCAATCAGTCCTCCCTCCTTGGCCTCCCAAGGTACTGTGATAAGCATGAGCCGCTGCACTTGGCCTCAGAGTGGGCTATTTAAAAGAGTCCAGCACTTCTCCTTTCTCTCTCTCTTGCTTCCATTCTTGCCACAAGACACCCCTGCTCCCCTTCATGTTCTGACAGGATGGTAAGCTTTCTGAGGCCTTACCAGAAGCCAAATAGACATCATGCTTCCTGGACAGCCTGCAGAATCATGAGCCAAAACAAATCTCTTTTTCTATATAAATTCACCAGCCTCAGGTATTTCTTTATAGCAATGCAAAACAGACTAATGACTCCAGAAAGTAGCAAATGTCTCCCTATCTCTCAAACGTGAAAACTGGGACTCAGAGAAACTAAACAACTAGCTCAAGGTTGCCCAGTACTCTATGAGACCTCAAAGCTAAGGCTCACCTCACTAAACATGTCCACCCCTTTTCAAAGGAAGGCTCAGTGTCTCTCCTCAGCTTACATAGTGAGTGAAAGCCTTTTGTGTGGCAACCTAGCAACTATTTCCTCATTATTCTGTCTTCTTCAAGAAAAAGACATTAACTTGGAATAAATGACCCTGATAAGGGAAATATTTTTTTCTCACCATGTGTGGGCCTTGCTGTCTCCCAGGAGTATAACCTCGGAAAAACAAATCTCCATTTATTTCTGTGCTGGGGGCCATGGAGAGAGGGTCCTCTCTTTCTGGGATTGTATAAATGTGAAACTCAATTCAATTTACATTTTCGAAAGGATTCAGCTAAGCACACTCTTGTATTCAGCTTGAATGTGAATAGGTTCATTCCCAAGGGAAAACTTAACAAGACTCTTACAAAACAACCCCCAAAGAAATTAGAATGTAAATGCCATTTTTATGACAACTCTCAAGTCCCCTGGATAAAAGTCTACACTGTCTTATATCTATTAAGGCAATTTATTATCTGCCTGCTTCACTTACCCAGACTTTTTAGATTTTTGAAGGACAACCTTCAGTCACTTTGCCAAAAATATTTTGTCTGAAGCAAAAACTCTTTTCTTCCCCCTCTGAGGAGTGTGGTTAGTCCGGTATGTCATTCATCTGAACTTGAAATGTACTAAAAATAACCTTGCTTAATTCCACAAATCCTGTAAAATATTACTAAACTTTCACTAACTGCCAAGCACTACAGCCAGTTATCACTACAGATGTTCCATATGCTGAAATGAAATAATAATAACACCTTCCTGTCTATATAGCATTTCCAAAGTATTATTAGTAATAGCAGAAACCACTGATTTGAGTCCTAAGAATTTTTTAAAGAGTTACTTCACTTAATCATGACACCCACCTTGATAAGTTGATGTCTTTAACTACACCTCAGAACTGATGGAGTTGGTCCCATGCCTCACCAGAACCAAGCTCAGGTTTTGAATTAAGCACATCTTATTCCCATTCCCAGGTTCCTGTTCCTCACCCTGGCCATATATAACCCTCTCACTTAAAAGATGCCATTTCATCTGATTGTCAGAATAAGCTAGAAAGAGTCATATGAGACTAAATGATTGTCCTCATTTAACAGATAAAAAAAACTGAGCACATAATAATGACTCTATGCTGTTTAGCAAAGTAGTGAAAGAATAGAGACAAATCCCTATGGCCTCCTGGCTCCAAGCCTGAACTCTCTTCCCCAGAATGAATCAGCAACCTAAAATATGACTTGGGTTAGGCTGTGCTCCTCAAGCCCACTCTGTATCCAACCTCTAGTAAAACTCAGGCCAGTAACACTATTCATTCCACAACTCAACACATTAAACACTTTACAACTTTGAGTTATGAGATTCAAAGAGGTAATCAGACAAGACCACATTTAATTGCCCACACAGAAAGACAACATCTACACAATGGAGTTTAAAGTTAATAATGTATCAGTAAATTGGCTCCCCAAGTAAAGAAACCCACATACCTAAGGTTTGACAGTTCCCATTGTGTAAATACTTCCATCATAGCCAACTTCAAGCTACCAAGATGAGATTACTGGATGTGGAATTGGTAAGAAGTATGCATAATCGGTTGTTGCAAACCAGTGGAAACCGGCCCAGCACACCGCATCACTGTCAAGACTGTCAGAAATCACCAACAACTCTGAAACTTTCTCCTAAAAAAACATCTCACTGTGCCTGTTATCACCCTCATCTTCCCAGATGCAAATGCTCTAGGAAGGATACAGCAAAGTTTCTATAAACCATTAGACCTGAGGACAGTGATCTTGGTGCTGGTGCTAAAAATGCAGCATAATAATGAAGATAAGAAACAAAGGAGACGTATGCTTTACTTGACAGTACGTGAGTGACCAGGTTGAAGGAGGAGGCCCCAGGAGGCATAGGGGCAAAACAGAATAGAAGAAGACATTCATAAAGAAGGGGGAAACGCCTGATCTCAAGTAACCAGGATCTTGGCCTCAAGTACAGAGTGAGCCCGAGAGGCCCAGCATCACCAGATTCATGGTTCAAATTGGCAGAATGTTCCAGAGAGTAGAGCCAGGAGATCTGGGGATTTGGTGTCTTGCATATCAGACATGCCATTTAATTGCCTTTAAAAAAAAAAAAAGTTTGGCAAGGTGGCTCATGTCTGTAATTCCAGAATTTTGAGAGGACATGGTAGGAGGACTGTTTGAGCCCAGGAGTTCCAGATCAACCTGAGCAACATAGTGGGACCTTGTCTCTACAAATAATTAAAAAATGAGCTGGACATGGTGGCACACGTCTGTAGCTACTTAAGTAGCTGAAACAGAAGAATCGCCCACACTCAGGAGGTAGAGGCTGCAGTGAGCTATGATTGTGTCATGGCACTCCATCCTGAGTAACAGAGTGAGACTCTGACTCTCCCCACTCCCCCCAAAAAAGTGCTAAAGTGCTTTGTACATTATATGTTTTCCAGGCTGGCCGGGTCTCTTTGCAGGCATGAGAACACCTGACATAGGTAAAGTGACAATTTTCTCATCTCAGAAGGTGAAGGAGATTCCCACAAAGTGGTCACTGCAGACATTTCTTGTAGCCATGCAACTCCTTTCTCATTCTCAGGCCCTTATCTGGTCCTGAGACATTCCTCTACCTTGGCTTTTCTATGCCATTACCATGCCAGGGTCAGCCCCTCGGTGCACAGCAAGTGAACATGCCTACAGACTCAACCTCCAAGCTCTGCCATGTGTAGTCGTTTGGGTGGAAGGACCGAGATTAAAAACAAAAAACAACAACCCACACTGCCTCTCTGCAGTTCTTTGCTACTCTTGTGGGAACTCTAACTTATAAAAGAAAGTGTGCCTTGACAAGACAGGATGGAGAACAAGATAAGGCAACAAGTACAGAGACTAAGCTTTAGTTTGCTTTTCTTCCTAAAACATGCAGCCTCCCCACCCTCTTGAGGACCCAAGGCCTGGTTCATTTGTCAGCTCTTCTTTTCTAAGAGCCTGAACCTTTGGCCGGGCGCCATAGCTCATGCCTATAATTCCAGCACTTTGGGAGGCAGAAGAGGGAGGACTGCCTGAGCCTAAGAGTTCAAGACCAACCCGAGCAACTTGGCAAGACCTCATCTCTATAACAAATCAAAATATTAACCAGGCATGGTGGCACACACCTGTCATTCCATCTACTTGGAAGGATCACCTGAGCCCAGCAGTTCAAGGCTGCAGTGACTGTGGGCCACTGCACTCCAGCCTAGGCAATAAAGCGAGACTCCGACTCAAAAAAAAAAAAAAAAAGCCTGGGCCTCTCCTTCCTAGAAGTCAATATTTCCAAAGATGGAAGGCCTAATAACATCACCTCCAGAGCAGATGGCCACTAATTGCCATAAGTAAACAAACATTGGCTGCAACAGATACATCTTGTAGCTTTGAATGCCATTAATTTTCAAAAACACCAGGAACACCCATCCTCAATTAGCGGAGTATGTGAGGCTGGGAGCAGCACTGAGAGAGCCGTGCCAGGCAGGCCACACAGAGCGCTAGACTCCCACTCCCACCCTTTTCTGTAAGGCCTCAGACCTTACAGAAAAATTCAGGAGGCCACTTAACCTTGTTGCCTTTGTTTTCTCATCTGTAAAACAGTGGGTAATAAAATCTCTCAGCTTCCTCACTGGGTTTTATGTGAATGAACTAATTAATGATTATATAAAGCCTAATACAATGCAACATGTAATTGAAAAGTTTAATCATTGAAGTAATAGTCCAATAATAGTAGGTTCCAAAGTAGTGACAAACAGCGCTTTTAAAATGCAGTTATTACCATTTAATATTTTCTCTCTGATCTGCATTTTCAAATTAGAAGCATATATAATTCAATTTTATTTCCATTTTTATAATATTGTTTAATTCTACAATTCTACAAAATTGCTTCCTCTTGTGTTTCAACCAAGCAGAGAATCGCTGTAGATTCTAGTAATAACTGAATATTCTAATTAAAAGTGCACTTGCCTTGGAATCCTAATGGCAAACTAGTTGGTCAAGGATCTGCTCACCCTGTTACAGTCCTAGAAAATGCTCAGCTGCTATCTCTCAGTGCCAATAAATCAAAAGGCAGGGAACAGGCAGAAAGAAGTTTATTTCTGATTCGAATTCAGGAAGCAGAACTTGGCTTCTGGCATTTCTGGAACCAATTTGTACATTCCTTGAGTTTCACAGTCCATTTTTATAAGTTTAGGGTTGCTGGTACCTATACATTGACTATGTGACTGGCAGAACATTGTAGAGAACTGAAGTTACAACTGCATTTTGTCAATAGTAACATTTATGCTCCACATTTTCAGGCACTGGCTACCAAAAGGTAGTCCATAGCGTTATCAGTAACACCAAATCGAAGAGTTGGATAAGCTTACCATAGAGTAAGGAGTTAACAGAGCCTTTTACAAAGTAAAACAGTATTCACTACAACATATTGTTGATTAGTAGTCATAACACACAAAAAGTTATACAAATTACAAGACTTATAGTTACATAGGTGCTATATTTTCGAATCTATGGCCACCAATAAAAGGGAATGACTATGGATTCATTTTTCTCAGTTGAAGAGAGTGCAGTCTGCAAGGGTCTCAGGGTTGTTTGAAGTGACTTAACAAGGAATGTATAGGAGATAAGAGGATATACTTCCTTTGCTAATTCTCAGGAATGTAGGTATGTGCAGGACTGCTTGAACATTATGCCTTTTAAGAGTTGTGGCATATGGACAGACAATAGTGGGTTTCCGTATCAACCCCTTGCACAGCTGGTGAACTTACTTTTTTCATTTTCCGCAATAGACTAAAAGAGGTTTTCCCTGTCATAATGCCGTAGCTCTTTGACATTCTTGCAGTACCGGTAGGTTTATATTTTGCCTTTCTCTAATTCTAAGCCTTTGCACAAGTTGTTCCCTCCTTCACAGCAATGTGTTTTCCTGGAAAATTTCTACTTCTTTTTCAAAAAGCGAATTGAGTCTTATTCTGTGACTCTTTTTCTGTCACCTACAAGGAAACGTAGGATTCCTTCACCTCTGTAATCCCTTTTGTGTCAGTTGGTACTTCCATTTTGGAATTTTCACAGTGTGTTGCCTTTGTTTGATAACTGTTGGTGCCCTCACTAGACAGTGAGCAGCTTAAGAATAAGAACTACCCCTTCTGATTTGTACCTCTCCCTCTACCAGTTTATTGAAAAATGGTATGTGTAAATGTTCTAAATCTTTTGGTAGTGATCAATGAAGTGCAAAGTCTATAAGTGCATTGTTGAATTAATTATAGGCTCTATATCATTATATATTTTCTGATTTAGTAACTCTCTTATCTAGTGTGAGTCTGAGGAAAAAAATGTAATTTGAGGAAGAGTCCTCACACTTGATACAGTTGAAAACTGCATCATGATCAAATTCATGGCCTTACAAGAAGTCTTTCATGAAAGCCTGCCTACTTTCCTACCTCAAAACCTATCACTGCCCTGAAGATGACACCTGCTGTAATCACACCAGACTTCCTGCAGTTTCCTGAATCAATCCTGCTGCATTGTGCCTGTGCCTGCACACCTGGCATGCCTCTGGAATGGCCTTTCCACTCTGCTTGATAAACTCCTACTCACCCTTCAACTCGGTTATCATCTCCTCTCAGTGGATTCCCTGACACTTTCTGCCCCACCTTACAGATGGGCCCTTTTATTCTTTGTACTTCCCTGGGGTCTTTACAATCCACCACCTCACTTTTCTCACTATCCTAAGTGCATATGTGTATGCCTCCTTCCCTTCAAGTTGGGAGCTCCTTGCAGACAAGGACAGTGTTTGATTCTTCCTTGAAATAGCAGATCTCATTACAGGGCCTGATACACAGTTAAAGCTCAATTAATAGTTGTCAAATGAGTGAATGAATTGGTGATAGCTCTGCCTATTATGCAGGACGACTGAAGGAGATGAAAACGGCAGTATCCTAATCTTCTACTTTTTAACTGTGAGGCATAAAATGTTCTATTTCTCCTAGTTTATTTTAAGATATACTTGAATAAACATTGAACTTGTTTTTACTAAATTTACTTTTCATTATTTTCCTAGGGCAAAATATGTCTGTGTACCCTTCCTTTGTTTATTATGCCCCCAAACATCCCACTATACCCACACTATATGCTATATAACCTACCATTCTCCTCTCTCTGCCTGAGATTTAGAATCATTCCCCAGATTACTTTTTTAAAGAGTTATTTCTTGCCACACAACCAATAGAAGGAAATTTCCCAACCGAGCTATCTTGTCTGTGGCTTGGAGAGCTTAGAGGAGAAAAACAGTGATTGTGAGTATTCAAAAATAAACCCAGCACATGCTAAAGTTTAAAGAATCCTTAAGATTGAGAAGAGATTTATGGCTTGGATAGGAGTTAACAATCTACTATTTTAGCATACTTCTCTAATCCATACAATTTGGAAAAAAAAATTGCTTCAAGACTGACAGTATAATGATTTTTTCAATTCTTTTTACTGAAATATTTCATTGTCCAACTCAGAAATGACTGCTAATTAAAACTAAATGTAAACAATAATGGAACAAACTTCTAGAATTTTCTTATAAAAATGAGAAAGGCCATTGCCTTACTAGACTCTGGTACGACCATGTGCTCTTTGAGCTATGGCTGTTGCCATGTTTCCTGATTTTTGCCCCCTTCCCTACCTTGGGGATGCGAATCTCCTCCTTCTCTTTCTCTCTAATTTACCTTCTAAATAAAATATATTTTCTAATCTAAAAAAAGTAGAAACTGCAAGCATTATTTTGTAGATTGTGGAGAAAAAATTTGATGTTTTTATTTTCAAAGGTTATTCTTGCTCAAAGTAGAATATAATTTGAAATATATATATGAATATGTGTATATATAAACATACATATATCACATATTTTGAATCAAGGTAAGTCCATCTTCATCATTGCTATCATCAGCAGCAGCATCTAGTGTTTACTGAGCACCATTTCTTTCTTTTTTCTTTTTTTTTTTTTTTTTTTTGAGAAAGCAGGATTTATGAAGAGGACAGAAAAGCTCCTACAGTGGGAGAGGACTCGAGGAATTTGCCCAGCACCATTTCTTAATAGTTCCTTGGACTAGATGGAATTTTCCTTGCCAGATGCTAATAGAATAGGATAAGGAATCATGGATTCTCTGTGCCAAGAAGTACTTCTTGAGTAAATCTCTAAGGTGTTATTATCAATATCATCCAGAGACTCCAAGACAGAACTCCACAGGGAAAATTAGAATCAAGCTCTTTTGATGTCATGTAAAAGAGAAAAATCTTAGCTTTGTCATGGAGAAAAAAACTTATCAGTTATTTATAAGCATCTCAGAAGATCATATAATAGGGTCAAGCCATGCATAACCTTCTTTTGTCTTGAGTTTTTCTCACGTCTATGTTAAGGAGGCTGTGGAGTCCTCATTTTCAAAAGAACACCAGTTCTTCCTCTGATAGTAATGATACTTTCATGGGGTCTACTGAGACATGCGGCTCACAATAGCTGACTGATTATGCTACTGTACAACGCTTTGATAGATGGTCCTTTTAGGATAAAGCCCATAATCACTTCACAACAGTTTTATACCATGGGATTTTTATCTGACTTATTTCCAAATCAAGGAATCTCAGGCTGGACTTTGTAGAGGAGAAGAGAACCACTGCTATGGTTATTTTCCTTGGTTTTCAGGATTTTTTTCTGTAAGAAAGTGGCTTTTAGAAGCAAAACTGTAAAGTTAACCATTGTCTTTTTTCAAACCCAATTCACTTTTTCCATATTCTCTTCCTACTGGGCCAATTCTTCCCTTCTTCCCTTTGTCCTTCCTGTTCTCTCCATAGTCCTCAAATAATGTTCCTGGTGGAAACACTCACACCACTCATCTACAGCTTTGTGTAAATTTAAGTCACATTATTACTTTAAGAGGACCGTTTAACCCCTCTTTTTAACATCATCATGGCATGCTTAGAATCCTGCTAAAAGTATTTCATATCTCAGTGAACGAACAGGAACAAAATCTTTTTGCTGCAAGAAACTATATCCTTTTGCAAGCAGAATTAAACTTCTGGTTTTTCTACCTACATGAGTACTGCTTAGATCAGGTGGCAATTTTCAACACTATCAGTCACCCCAAGTCATCTGCATAGGCTACTCTCACCTTCCCATGCTTCTATAAGGAGTCCATTCCACCTGCTGCAGAAACAGGATAGCCTATGTTCACCTGTGGTCTTCGCTCCATCTTAAAGGGTATGGTTACCCTTGAAAGTTAATCTTTTCTTTTTATTTTTTTGAGTTGGAGTCTCACTCTGTCGCCCAGGCTGGAGAGCAGTGGCATGCTCCCAGCCACCACAGCCTCTACCTGCTGGGCTCCGGCGATCCTTCCATGTCAGCCTTCCAAGTAGCCGGAATTACAGGCGTGTGCTACCACGCCTGGCTAATTTTTTGATTTATTGTAGAGATGAGGTCTCGCCAAGTTGCCCAGGCGGGTCTTGAACCCGCGGGCTCAGGCAATCCACTCACCTCAGCCTCCCAAACTGCGGGATTACAAGCTGAGCCACTGAGCATTAAAATAAGGTTCTGTTGGGCCAGGTGTGGTGGCTCATACCTGTAATTCCAGCACTTTGGGAGGCTGAGATGGGAGGATCACTTGAGGCCAGGAGTTTGAGACTAGCCTAGACAACATGGCAAGACCTCATCTTTACAAAAAATAAAAATGAATAATTTAGCCAAGCGTGGTGGCACACACCAGTAGTCCCAGCTACTTGGGAGGCTGAGGTAGAAGGATTGCCTAAGCCCAGGAGGTAAAGGCTGCAGTGAGCTGTGATTGTACCACTGCACTCCAGCCTGGGTGACAGAGACTCTAACTCAAAATAATAATTAATTACCTAATTAATTAATTAAGGCTCTGTTGGTTGCTCATTAAACTGAAATACAAGTATACTGAAATCTTCCAGATGCCTTCTATTCAAAATATTCTTTTTATTTTGCATAAAAGATTTAAATAAATTTGACTTTTATCTTGATTCAGTCACTCCTTGGTCAATCCCAAATGAATAGTTTAACATGAAGTTCGGTTTATATTTCTGACTTATCACTGCACGATGCCAGATGATGCTAGAGAAATCTGGCCCTATTTTAACAGGCACCTCAATGTTTATTTTTTAAAATTAGTGGTTTCTATCATAAAACTTTAAACAAAAAACTGAAGTGCATAAAGTTATAAGATATATTTAATTATGTGGTTCTTGAAGCAGACTATGAATATTGGTCCCTAAGGTAACATCCATAAATATTTTAGTTATTTGAAGATTTAGTGGAGTAATGGCTACCCTAGCTGGGCACTTATATAAAAAGAATATTGATTTGAATTATGAATTCAGAAACTGAAAACCATGAGAGTGTTGGCATTGGAAGGAAGGAGACCTTGGAGATACTGCTGGTATATTAGAATCTGTAGGAAATATTCTTTCAATAAATTTGAAGGAATCCTTCATCAGCCCTATGGGTGCTTAGGGTAAGGGAACAGAGATTCTCATATATTTGGTACAACATTTAAATTCCCCAGGGGTAACATTTTCTGCTAGTCATTGGCATAAACTTTGATTTGCAATCCTTTAAGCATAAACTCATTACCATGCCATATACAGGATAATAATGTGGACATGAGCCCTCAGAAATTATGCATACACCATTTTGCCTTTTTACTCACTGACATTCCTTTACCAACAAGGATTTATTGAGCACCTACTATGTGCCAAGCTGGGTGCTTCTGATTATAGTCATGAACCTTTGTAGCCAAAGATTCTACTTGCAGAGTTTACATTTTTGCAAGGGATTCATTATTATAAGCAAGAAAATAGGTGAGTGAATGATGGATGCAAAAGATACTTAAAAATAGTAAAATGAGCTGGGCAAGGTGACTCATACCAGTAATGCCAGCACTTTGGGAGGTTGAGGCAGGAGGATTGCTTGAGCCAAGGGGTTCAAGACCAGCCTGAACAACATAGTAAGACTTTGTCTCTGCAAAAATCAAAAAATTAGCCGAGTGTGGTCATGCATGCCTATAGTCTCAGCTAATCAGGAGACTGAGGAAGAAAGTTTGCTTGAACCTACAAGGTCGAGGCTGTGGTGAGCTTTGATCATACCATTACACTCTAGTCTGGGTGATAAAATGAGACCCTAACTGTAACTAACTAACTAACTAAATAATATTCAAATGTTTTAGGGAGAGAAAAAAACATTGTGATGTGATATAAAGTTTCTGGTGCTTTTCATAGTCAGGGAGTTTTTGACAGCATGCGAGACAAGAAAAAACCAACTATGGAAAGCTAAAAAAGAAGAAAATGGCAGAATGGAGGGATCAGCTGGTACCGGGGCCCTGAGAATAATGTGTATGGAGAGCAGGAGGGGGTCAGGCACTTGTAAGTCAGCCAAGCCTCTTCTTCCCAGGGCTTCTCCCACCTTTCCCTATTGCACCGTATCTGTTTGGACAGATCCACTGGATTTGCTCTCTTCTCATCAATCATTATTCTTCTTGCTTTCATGATCTCATCATTCCCTATTGTCACTCACACAATAAGGTGCCTCTCCCATTGTATTTTTATCACCAAGATTTTTCTATATCAGAGTTCCAATTATTTCCCTCATCTTGAGTAAAGACGACTGTTAGAATAGGTCAAATCCCTCAGGCTTACGTGAAAGCTATAACCTCTATCATCTGGCTCTGACTCCTAATGCTTTCACTCATACATCCTCTAATACAAAGATGCCATGCATTTTGTTACTCTCATGTGTTTGTCCAGATCATTCTCAGTCACTTTGCATGTAACATTCCCAATTCTGTCCGTATACCCAAATCCTACATATACTTTAAGCCATACATGAAACACAAGAAGATTTAAAACTGAACTTCTCCTGATATGTCTCGCTTTTTTTTTTTTTGCAGTCTATGGCAATTCCTTTCTGTATAATTCATTTGTTCATTCATCAAGTTCTGCTTTGGATCACCTTTTCTTTTATCAGTGAGAAATATTATTTACTTTTTATCCTTATTCACCTGTTTGCATGGTTGTTTTTGGTCTAATTGTAAATACTTTGAGAACAAAACCACGTTTCATGTTTTTTCTGCTGTCTTACACAGCCAAGTCCAGTGCCTGGTACACAGTAGGTACTCAATACCTGATTATGATTTAAGCTCATCTGAACGTAACTCTGTATGATGGAATATACATAGGAATGTTTTTAATGGTCTTGCCTCTAATCTGGCAGTTTATTTCTTAAACACTCAGATAAATGAATTATGTCAGTACATTTTTATAGTAAAAGGGAAAGTCTCTCCAATTCATGTTCCAAGCCCATTCCCAAGTAATATTTGTGAAATGTACATTAGCTGTCAGTTCTATTGACTCAGAAACAGGAAGCCTCAGGAGACAGCACAACACAGACAAATTAATGATTTTGTGAGTGATGAATGGAATGGCACAGAAATAGATGAAAGACCCCAAAGAGAGTTGCCTAGCCAGCATGGAATAAGAACAAGAACCAAACAAATCCATTTAAATAAATGTCATACTTCCTAGAAATTCTAAGAAATCTAGGACAACCAACACGGAGAACTACTTTCTGATGATGGTCTTGCTAATGGTATAATTTTCCTAAAAATAAAGAAAAGAACATTTTTTGAACTAAAGGGTAATACTTGAATCATAGATTTTAACTATGGAAATAATTTAGTATAATCATTTATTTTAAAAATGAGGAAACTGAGTCTACACTGGCAGAGTCATCTGCAGAGATGATGCTAGTGTAGAGACAATGTCCCCACATCACCACAACCCACTGGAGAGAGAGGCTGTTTCTAATGCTTAATGGCAGTTGCAAGGACAGGGCCAGAACTTTCTTAAGAGTACTCTCAGCTCTGGACCATGAGTAACTCTCTAGAGGCCTGAATCCTCTCGCCCCCACTTCCTCCTTGGTCAATAGAAATTGGGGACATTGGGAGGCATCTCAACCTACTACCTCACACGCCTACACTCCACTCACATCTTGCCTCTTGTCTTAACACCATATTGCTTGGTACTTTCTCTTCTAGGACACTCATCTTCAACCATTTTCAGCCATGAGCATTTCTCTGAAGGCACCTGGATCTTCTCTTCCACTGTAAACCTCTCTACCCTCAATTCCTTCATGAATTTTTCTGCTCCTTCCAGACTTTAGCCTGGAAGATACCATTTGTGATAAAAGCACCTCAAACTGAAGTTTCTCTTTCACAGTCTTTGCCTCTGGGCCAAAGATATAATCATCATCCTCCTAGTTCCTTTTTAGTGCTCCTTCAAAAACATCTCTGTTTAAGACTCTAAGAAAAAAAGAAAAAAGAAAGAAAGAAATTTTGTGTGGTTCTTTCCATCTAATCATATAATTTCAGTGCTTCTTCATCACTGGCATCTACCATATTCCTGGTCATTTGTCCTTTTTTGCTGAAGTCTTTAATTAGAATTCACCACCCTTTTGTCCATCCTTATGTGCCAGGACCTCAATCTACTTCACAACTTGTACCTCTTTCATTGTGTTTTTATTATCAATGTCTCCCCAGTCCTATTTCTGCTATCATCCTAAAATTTTCTACCATCTAGTGTTGTTCTGCCTTTGAAATATTTTATTTAAAGTTCAGCTCTCAAATAACTCATTTGTCCATCAAAGGAAAATAGCTAAATTATTGTAATTGCATAATACTGAATACCATGCAATTATTTAAGCAGATGAGGCAGATATAAATGTACTGATAAGAAACTTCACTAAAACTTGTTGAGTGAAAAAAATTGTCTTAACTTTATCATATTACAATCCTTTTTTGTACAAATAAATCATATGTAGTCGTGTGTGTGTGTGTGTGTGTGTGTATGTGTGTGTGTGTGTATAAAGATATACAAATTTTCCAAAAGACTAAATGCTAAATTGCCGAAAATGGTTATTTTGGGGGAAAAGATTGATAACAGAGAAGATGAGAAGACTTTTCAGTGTTTTATTCTCTGTAGTTCTGTATTTTCTGAGTTACTTTCAATAAAAAATGTATGTATATAGCATTTGCATAATTTTAAAATATTAACATGAAAAAGTCTCCCTTTACCAAAACCTTCATTTTTCTTGCACTCTGCTACTTCTCTCAACCTATATTTTAATGTTATTGAGATTTCTGGATCTTGTTCCCTATTTGTTTTTGTTTGTTTATTTTCTCATGACTTCTTTTTTTCCTCATTTGACATACCCTTCATTGTAGGTTTCCCTACTTTTGTGACTTAAAAAATTATACATCTTAGAAATAACTCCAAGTCGTTACTTCAGCCTATGCCTCTTCCACTAACTTCCAGCTTTATGTATCCGGTTGGTTCCACGTGACTCTCATGGACACATTAGTCTCAACATGTTCAAAACCACATTTCTTTTCTTTCCCAATAGTCTTCTCACCTAATATTTGCTATCACTATCTCAGGGAATAACCCTCTTACTCTTGGGTTGCCAAAGTCACAATCTGTGTTATAGATTTGAATTTTGCTTCTTCCTTTATTTCACATTCATTCAGTCACCTTGTCTACTGATTCTACATCCTAAATAACTTTCAAAATGTTTATGTCAAGCCATCACCATTATTTGCCTAGATCGTTGCAACAGCATCTTGTCTAGTTTCTCTCACTTCTATTTTTTCTCTAGTCTGTTTCCCATACACACTGACAGTTCTAAAATGCAAATCTGATCATGTCACTTCCTTGATAAAAAATAATTTAATCTTTGCTCTGAAAAAAAACAAAGTTCAAAATCCTTTATAGAACTAATAATACCCTTCACAAGGTACTCCTGGTTAACTCCTCAGTTCATATCACTACAGTCATCTTTTACCTTCCATGCTAATTCCATAATGAACTTCTCCCTAACAAACTTCTCTAATTGTTGTTAATTCTCTGTGACTTCCTGTTCACCTTCATTGCTTTACCAACTCTGGATCTTTTTTCTGGACCACTCTTCCTCCACTCTGTGCTGAGAAAATTTCTACTCCATCTTTTAATCTCAAGTTAGAGGTCATTTCTTCCTCTGGATTCCAGAAAACATTATGTATTATTTCACCATATTCATGTTACTCTGTATTTTAACTGACTGTGTGTCTGCTTCTCAAATTCTTTGATTGCCAGGGCAAAGTAATTTATTTTAATGTACAGAGTCTAATGCATGGGAGGATTATGGTATCATACAAATGCCAATGGCTCTTGAATATATTACTGCAACTGTAATCTCTAATTTTTAGACCTGTGACTCATACTGCCTACTGGACTTTCCCACCTGAGGAATGTGAATTTATGTAACTTTGTATAATATGAGTTTAACGTATTGAAATACACACTCATTATTACCCAACCTTCTCAAGAAACTTGCTCTGTCTGCTGTAATCCCTTCCTTGGGGACCTGTACCTATAAACATTCACCAAGCACTAGCCTCCTCATAGTTCCCCTAACCTTTATCTTGTTCTTCTCAGGTCCAGATTGGTCTTTTTTTTCTACTGAGAATTTCATTTGCACATCTCTCTTATTTTGATATATTTTCTTAGTACTCAATGCAACGTTGCCACAACTTTCTTGGAGGATGTGAAGTCCATCTTCTTTAATATTTAAATTTGTAAAAAAAATGTTTTTGGCTGCTGGCATTAAATTTAAGTACAATAGTCATGACAAGGTCACTATTTTAAAATAATGAAAAATACTTTGAGCTGTAATTCTCTTTGTTCTCATTGGGAAAAGGTTCTTATCCTGATGCTGCTCAATAGGCCATTTCCCTTATTTTTCATCACATGTTTACATAGAGAATTATTAGCAGCAGGCAATTAATATAATGGGTCAAGGAGTACAGATATCTATCACACAATACTGCTGTTGCCAGGGGTAAGCAGCCAATCGACAAGGGCAACAACCCCTGAAAAGTCAAGCAGCAGAGTAACCTCCTATAAAATTGTTCCAGGTAGAATGCTGGAGTTTCTCTTCACCCTGCTAATCAGTGTCCCTATATTTAATAATATTAAAATATAAAATAAGCCAGTATGGTGGCTTATACCTGCAATCCCAGCACTTGGGAGGTCCAGGTGAGAGGACTACTTGAGCCCAGGAGTTTGAGACCAGCCTAGGCAACATAGCAAGACCTTGTGTCTAAAAAAGAAAAGAAAAACGTTGAGTGTAGTGGTGCATATCTGTAGTTCCAGCTAGTCAGGAGGCTGAGGAGAAAGGATTGCCTCAGCCCAGGATGTCGAAGCTGCAGTGAACCATGATCATGCCACTGCACTCCAGCCTTGGTGACAGAGTGAGACCTTGACTCAAATAAATAAATATAATATAAAACAGATTCCCAATTAAGAATTATATCAATGTATTTCCTCTTAAAAGAAATTCAATGTGCTCTGAATATTGGAATAAAGACATTGCTTACAGACCCCTCCCTAAATCTCTCTTTTAAAATAGGTATATTGTGGAGACAGTCTCGGTTGGGATGTCAAGATTCTTAACTTTTGTCCTAATTGTTGTTAATTCTTTGTGTTATTTTGGGACCAATATTTACGACACCTTTTTTTATCTTTAAAATGGGACGTTTGTGTAAACTAAACATATCTTCAATATTTTATTTGTACTTAGTGTTTATATTTAGTATCCCACATTCATTTTCATTACTGGCTCTGCATATATACTGAGAATAAATTTTGGCAAACTTCAGTCAAGTCAGCCAAATGATTAATTAATCAGGGGCTGGCAGACTTAGTTTACCATAATTAGAGTAAATTTGCTAAGGTGCAACTATTAGTTAAGGTATTTAAATAATATTTAATAATAGTGTAGGAAGAACATAAAAGAAATAATTCATTATTCTCATCAAAGCATGTTCACACCTCAAGGAAATGTTTTCAATTTTATTGAGTACAGAGTATCATTCAGTCTTTAGCCTCACATTAGACATTAACTGGATACATCTGTTCATTAGCATTTCATTCATTAGTATGGTGGGAATGGAAGCTTTGCCTTATGAATTGCTGCTATATGAGTATCTCTCACATCACAAGTTGGCTTATATAGTTATAAAACCATTGTTTTGTTTTGGTTTTTTTTTGAGTTGGAGTCTCACTCTGTCGCCCAGACTGGAGTGCAGTGGCTACTCCCGGCCACTGCAGCCTCGACCTGCTGGGCTCCGGCGATCCTTCCGCCTCAGCCTTCCAAGTAGCCGGAATTACAGGCATGCACTACCACGCCTGGCTGATTTTTTTATTTTTATTTTTTTTTATTTATTGTAGAGATGAGGTCTCGCTGACCAGGTGGGTCTCGAACCCGCGGGCTCAGGCAGTCCACTCACCTCAGCCTCCCAAAGGCACGGGATTACAGGCTGAGCCACCGAGCCCGGCTTATAAAACCATTGTTAATCATCACAAAATAACTGTGAGAAGATTAAAAAACAGGCCACAGCCCAACATTGTACCGGCTTTTAAAAAATGCAGAGAAGAGAACTAATATTTATTAAGCATTTTTTATGGATTAAATATTGTACATATATTATCTCACTAAAATATTATAAGCCTTCTAAAAAGAATGACTTTGAAGAGAAAATGGAACCTTGGGGCTCTTGACAGGGAGGTTATAACTTATGCAAGTGGAAGATAAAAAATTCAAGACCAGATCTGCCTAAATTACAAAAGCACCTACTCTTTAAAAGCATAAAATTGGTATTAAAATACAAAGTCAGTAGTAGTAAAATTTTCGAAAAGATAAGTTCTGCCTTCCATTGAACAGAGTGTTTAATATCAATTTCCATCAAAATTCCAAAACATGTTGTTTTGTATTTCATGTCATTTAAAAGAACCTGTTAAAATGCCCAAACTGATATATTGGTTTATTATATGCTGATTTTAGGAAAACAAACACCCTGTGACATCTTCACTGACAAGACGAAAATATATGAACTTAATGATGGTATAACCAGAAGGAGAATACCTGGCTAAACAATTATCCACCAAAAAACGTTGGTTAATGGATATGTCAAATAGTAGCTTAGAAATCGGATTCACTAAATACACACACACACACGCACACACACACACACACACACACACACACTTACTATGGGATATGCTATCTCCTGAATTCCAGGATGTAGAATTTGCAACTGTACCTGTTTGCCTTGGACTTGAGAGGGTTTCCAGGACAAGATGTCTTCAGTTCTAAAATGGGAACATTCCAGGCAAAGAGCGACAAGTTTGTCACTTTGTAAGGACAACATATATGCACTCTGCTTATATACACTCTGATATTTTGGCTCTGTTGATGGAGAAATAGCCATAATTCCAAGGTTGAGAGATAATGGGAAGGTATATCAGTCAATAATTAGAACTAGAGATGCCATGTTTACCTCAACTGTGTTATCCTTGACTAACACATGTAATCCTAAACCTTCAATTTCTCCCTAAGTGCTCTTCTGTCTGAGTATGGTACTAACACTGACCAAGCAGCCAGCTTTCCCAAACTGTTCCCACCTCCCCTAAGTACCTGAAGGCCAGCCATGTGCAGACTTCATCACTTCCTTTTCCTTGCCTAGAAATTAGAAAAACATCAATGATTTAGCCCTACCTGACAATTGAGTGAATGGTCACCAAAAGTGTCAGCCCCATTCCTAAACAGACTAAATGGTAAGGATTAACTGTGGTCTGAAAGGTCAAGGCCAAATCGGCCAGTTACCTCACCAGCTGAGTACGAGCCCTGTGTTCCTTTTTGGCTGCTAACAGGGAAGGAGAGGAATCAATGACAAAAAGAAAGTATGACAGAGCATTTTTAAGCAGAGTAAGCAGATCTGCAGGGGCTGGAACTGTTCAATGATGGACACGATATTCCTACAAAATATAGATCTTTGGTTTTAAAAGCAATAAATGAGTTTTGTTATGTGAAAATTGGTTGAATTTTTCTTTCCTTTTTTGACAAACCAGTGAAAGGAAAGACAATATATTATACTATTCACAGCTATCCAGGAGATAGAAATGGCTTATTTTTAAATTAATTAATCAATTAATTAATCAATTAATTTATTTTTAGTACATGTGCTTCTCTGGACTGTAAATGGACATAACAGTAAACTAGGGTATACAGTAAGTCCATGCATAATGTCATTGATAGGCTCTTGGAAACTGCAAGATAAGTGAAACAACACACTACGTAGCAAAACAAATTTTACTATGGGCTAATTGATAGAAACAAGGGTTAAGCACCTACAGCATACAGTGCACCCAAAAAGCTATTTATAAGTTTAAGTGAGGTCTTACTGTAGTCCCTAGTTATGCATTGCAGGGCTCAATGTTTAGTCTTGACTTCTTTTTTGCATATTTTATTTTGTTTTCAAGTGACTCATAATAATTATATATAGTTATGAGGTACATGATGATATTGTTTGACTTAATGTAAAAATTGCTAGTGGTGGTGATGGTGGTGGTGGTGGTTACTGCTTATCAGAATGATTATCTCAATTTTTATTGAAAGATTTTTGACAGAACAAACTAATTAAAAGAGGTAGAGTCAGTGATATGCCAAAGTCAGCTTAACTACTGTTAATTTGGGGAATTTTTGAGCCAGTTATTAAAGCAGTGGTAGGTTGAGTTCAGCGTTGGTGAGAGTATTAATACCAAAGATGTTGTCAGACTCAGTAATTCAGGATTTTCTATTTCTTTTATTTTTTTTTTCTTTTCCAGAGAGCTAGTTGTTAAACATTGACCCACACACAACTGTACAAAACCGTCCCTAAAATTTGCAACCCAGACCAGTTGTCAATTATATCATCACCAGAGGGAAAGCACATCATCTATATCCCCTTTCTCACCTCTGGTTTGAGGAAATAATCTTTATCATCCAGAACTCCAGATTAATTCAGGTAGCAAATGCTAGGCTTCATAAAGAGCTTGGCTCACAGGGAGTTGAGGAAAAACAAAAGAGTTAACATGAAGTGTGAAATGGTTATGAATACTGAGCACCATTTATTTTAGCTGAAAGCACATAATTTATTAAGAATGAGCAAAAAAAGGAAAGTCATCACTTTTCCTCCAGTTAATAATGCCCTACACTTCCTCTGTCTCTGAATGCTTTGTTCAGTGAAGTTCAGAAGAGATATATGTATATATTCCTGATCCAGCTTTTCCATCCAAAAGTCCTGCTAAAAGCTTATGAATCTTGTCTTAGATTAAACCTAACTTCAAAAGCATCATATGGTCTCTGTTTGTCACTGGGAGCGGGATTAAAGCACTGCAGAGCTAAGATCCTAGGGCGAAGCTTTTTTTCTCCAAAAAACACATTTCCTTCAGGGCAGCCCCACAGACAAGCAGCCCATGAGGAAATGTGAAGAATAACTTTTGCATTTTTGCTCATATGTTATGGATCTCAGCATTCCGGAATGAGTTTGAGTGGTTTTTCTCTCATCAATCTGAAGGATTTATCACAAAATACCAAAATGTGGCTCATTTAATTCTCATTTTCTTTTGACCTTATTTATAGATTTGGGTGATGGCTTCTTGCTGTGGGGATTTGCATTCTCTGGCATTAGTCAAGGTCAAAGGATAGAGCTTTGTGTGCATTCTAAGCCCTTTCAAATATGTGTTCACCCCCTAGTGTGATGCATTAAAAAAAGATACCTTGTTCAGAATCGACCCACTGGCTCCTGCATTTTGTTTGTCTTCTATTAAAGACTAAGCAGCTACATTTTCATTTCAAATTCCACATTAATGCTTTCAGAATAGCTTAAATCTGGAGCTGTCTGAAGACTGGGGAGGTATTAGATGACCTCCCAGAATCTCACTCCCATCCCTAGTTCCTTAGCTGTTGGCATTGCAGTGGCTTATCAACCTGTGTGCATACAAATGCTCTGACTTGGTACTGAAAGTCACAGGCTCTGTGTACTGCCCCCTGTTCCTTTTTCTAAGACTTGTTCTCCATCAAGGTGCTTTGATATTTCCACCTCATGTCTTCAGATCTAAACCTTTTCTCAGAAAAGTTGCTGATATATGTATAGAGAGTATGAACCTATGGGAGAGATTGTGAATATATATTCATTGTAACAATAACCAATTAAGTTGTAAAAACTATTGAAAATCAGGTCGATGACCATTGAATAAGATGGACTTCAGAGGCTAGCAGACATTGTTAATTTTTTTTTACAAATTCCTTACGTAAAAATAAGTAATTTGCTGAGCCTCTCTAGGTCTGCTGTTCTATAGACAAAATTGAAAAAATAACAGTTAACTACTTGATTGATGTGCTGTGAGTATTAAATTATAAAATGTGTATGCTTGCAAAATGTTTGCTCTGGCATATAAAAAGTGTGTCCCCAAAATGCAAATAATATTGTGGTTGTTCCTGAGTTACCTGTGGCTTAAAAGGGTTTGCTCACTCTAAGAAAGCAGGACTTTGAATTCAGACACAACCTCTAACCTTACTCTCAAAGCCACTAACCTCACCCTCAAAGATGAAGAAGCACCCTGGGGCATGTAAGAGTTTTCACCAGGAAGGAGGCCCAGATACTCAGAGCAAATAGTTACAAAAGAACTGGAGGTCAAAATGAAAACTGGCCCCATGCTCCCTGACTAACCCCTGATTTTCTTCTTTCGACTCATTTCAGTTTTCCTAGTCATACAGTACACTCTAACATCCTTAGGGCTAGTGAGTCTACATAACCAAAATACTCGTAGACATATAATCCTTCCTTCCTTCTTTTTTCTTAGATTCCAGCACCGATTTGACACTAACTCAATAAAAGTGCTTCATGAAAAAAAAGAAAACTATTTTCTACATGAGATGTAACTACAGATTATAGAACACCTTGATTTTAGAGATATAAAAGTGAAGAAAACAAGTGTGCGTCTCAGAATCTAAAAAATATAGTAGTCAGTTCAAGGTTTGTTTCCATATGGTAAGGCCCACTGAAAGGATCAAGATGGAGGTGATATACCCAAAGCACTGCCATTTTGACACTGCCTAGTTCTGTCATATTTTCTTAACATTACCTAGCTTGCCCTTTGAGCAAGGACAGATCCGATTTCTCAGAGGTAGCTATGATAATTGTTCTACTCCCCCTCCCCAGCTTGTTTTGTACAAATTAGCTATTCTACTCCAAGTATTTGCCTAAACCAAATTAGCCGAATCTCACACACACACACACACCCCATCACCATGGCAACAGTCATCTGACTAGCCCACCCATCTGCCTGCCATCCATTACCTGACATCAGTGCTTACTTGTCCCTTTCGTGATGACATGAATCACACCACCACTCAATCACCTTACCAACCTGTCCCTATCAAAGGAAAGGGTTTAAAGCATTCAACCTCAAGCAGACATTTGCCATTGCTTTCATTACTTTCTGGCCAGGTTATGTGTCATAGAGCTTTGGCTGCCATGTTTTCCTAAACTTTGGCCTCCTCCTCCTCCATCGTGGAGAGGTGAATATCCTCTCTCTCTCTCTCTCTCTCTCTCCCTCCTCCTCTCCAATTTCTTTCTAAATAAACTGTATTTTCCAATCTAACTTCTGTGCAATTCTTTGCATCTTTCACACAGCTCCAGCTCGCAGACACTCCTATCTGGTCTGACGTGACACCTACCATTCTCACCAATTATTTCTCTCCTTTAAGAGTTTGTAATAGTATTTAGATTGATTTTGTTAAGTCCTGTATGCCAGATAGGCCAGAAATAATATACAGAAAGATAGGCTAAGACACAGGTCAGAAGCTCTGCGAAGGAGGTAAGAGAACAAAGACTCAGAGCCAAGTAGGATTTGGATTTCCAAGATCTATGCATGTTTACAGGAAAGTGAAATGAGAACCAAGAATGAGACTTATTTTCTTAAGATATTTGAGCCAAAAGGTCTCTTTCACACAACCATTCTAGAACAACATCAGTGTGTGAAGTATGGATCATCTGATGAAGGAGACAGTAGTGTGCTGGATTGGCTAGTGGAGTAGCTGGGTTTGGAGTAAGGGCAAAGGTCTAGGAGAATTAATTATGACTGGTTATTTTGAAACCAGTCATAATTATTAATAGTATTAATATAGGGCCACGTGGTAAAAGCTGTAGAGGGGACTCAAGTCCTGCAATATTGCAGCTATGGTTAGAAATTAACAAATCTGTTATTTCTAAGTTTGCTTTATTCCTTGCATAACTGCTTGCACATAGTCACTTCAATAAAGAACAATTGATTATCTTTATGTCCTGACTCCTGGGGAGGAGGGAAGCTGCTTGTGAGTTGATAAATATATTTTTCCCTTAAACAATGAGCCTAAGGTTGCATAAATCTCCTGGATAGCATCCAGAAGTTTGTCCAGTCAAAAGATGTGAGCAGCTTTAATCTCTGAAATCCTACCTTCCACGTATCTACTAAGCTATCTTTCTATTGTAACTCCCCTACATATCAAGGAGTTTCATTCCAGGAGCATGTTCATGTGTCCAATTTGTTCATAAGTCCAACAAATTTAGCCTAGGTACCCAACTAATACAATCAGCTGGTACTATATCACTGCTGCTTTTATGCTTCCTTCCAGACTTGGAAGGAAGTCTGGGCTTGAAATAAAGATATTATACACTATACTCTATATAGTACTGTGCAGTAAAGTACACAAAGCACAACCACCTGTAGAGAATGTACACACATGGCAATGTATGCCAGATACATGAACTAAATTACATGATTGGACATGCAAATGCATGTTCATGTCTTTGAAAGTTTGCAACTTGAAGTTTCACATGTAGGGTACTTACTGTAATGACTTACTGCTCTGAGGTCAGTATCTAATGGTTGTGGTACTTGCTTTAGAGATAGCCTCTCTATTGTAAAACCTAAGGATGGTGTTTGAGATATTTTTCTGATGGACAGATAACAAACCCCAGACCAACAACACAAATCAAGGTCTTGACTCTACAGGTCCTGTGATCACCCCCTCCCCCAGAGACAAGCTCCGCTCATGAAGACAGCTTAAAGATTTCCTCTCTCACTAATCAGCATACTGATTTCTTAGCCCCCTACCTACCAAATTATCCTTTTAAAACCTTAGCCTAAAATTCTCAAGGGAGCAGATTTAAGAGCTATCTCCTATCATCCCCTCTCAGCAGGTTTGCATTTAGTAAACTCTTTCTCTCTTGCAACAACTGTTGTTTCATCTTTTCTGGGCAGTGGGTGTAAGAACCTCATCAGGCTATAACAACTTTAGCACCAGTGATGTGATCAGATTTAAGGCTTGAACTCTTAGGAACGCCAGAAGCACAATTTAAGAAGACATTGGTACCCAGACATAGAGCAGCCAAATCATGAACCTACAGAGGGTGATTAGGCTAGTGGATATCACAGGTATACTTGTCAAAAAATGGAATAATGGCTCCTGTGGGAGGGTAAGATTGCCTCCCCACTTCCTGGGGCCACCCCTTTCTCCTGCCCTCTCAGTGGAATGGTCACCCCACCTATAGGCATCTCAACAGCTGTTTCTTCCCTGCACATATCACTGCATAACTGAATTCTGAATATTTTTAACTTAAGACTTGTTCTAACAGACCATCTGAAAGTCTGAATGAATCTCTGTAAGGAGCCAGGCAACTTCTGATACTAGGGTAGAAGAGAACCTTGTTCTCAGTTTGTAGAGTCCTTCTGTCCCATTGACAAGTCTTCATGCACTCCTCTCATGTGAGACTTGTTCCTTACATCATGTTGGATGAGACACATACAGATGACTCAGAGTAACACTTAGACCTGAATCTCATCAGTATTCAGGAACATGTTATTAAAACCTCATTCTGAAATATAGAAAGAACAACAACAGATCAGTTTTTTTCACTTAACGATGCCTGTGTCCTTTTGTCATTAACTTTAAAAATGATGTTCTCAAAACTAAAGTTCCTCATTTGTAAATTTAATAAATCAAATACAAATTTTAAAACCTAAGAATAAAAGGATGTTTCACATAAAGGTAAACCAAATACACGTCTGAGAAGAATAGCATATGAAAATGTAGCACAATACATACCACAGTAGAAACATGCACAGAGTACACTAGAGCACAAAGAAGAAGGATAAACCCATCCCAGACAACAGGATAGGAAACTGGGTAAGCCCTGATTCCTATCTTGGGAGATGCCTAGTAATCAGTCATACTAAGATTCTAGGTAGAGGAAACAACACAAGAAGGCAAGAGAATATGTAGAACGCTATGTTTGCATGCATGTTTGTGTGTGCGCCCATGTGTGTGTGTTCCTGTGTCTGGGAATCCCAACTCCTTTTTGAAGCTACTGCAGTCAGTCATGTACACTGCCTTGATGTGAGTAACTTTAAACTCAACATGTTCTTAGTACCAGGGACTTTGCACTTTAAGCCTAACCTCCAGCTATAGAATCAAAAGTCTTTGTTTCCTGACAAAGGAATCTCAGATATCTATATCAGGTGGAGATCATATATATTTAGTGAAGAGTTACAATAGTCCTTATAGAGTTACCACCTCTAATTACAAGAAGACCCTGTCATTGGCCTTGGCAATATCACAAGCTCCCAAGATGGCACACAGTTAGGAGGCTGCTTCCTGCCACAGAAAGAGCAAGCAGTACGCACCAACCATGTGGCTTCTCTCCTGCCCTGGCCATGCTCCAGGCTATTTCCCTCTGTGAGACATGCTGTTGGTGACATAATTGGGTCATGCTACAACAACGAGATGCTTCTGGGGACTAAGCCAATTTCCTGCCTTTCCCCAGCCCATTCACCCCTCAGTGGGTCAGTCAACAGTATAGTAGATGACAAGGAATGCAGCCAAGCAACTATGATGGTAAGGGATACTGAGGCAAAGTAGGATCTCAACCCCTTCCAGATGTCTGTGGTCTTCCAATCTGAAGGATAATTCCCTTTGGTCACTTCCTTTTTACCCATGAAATTATGTTACTCTCTAAGTTGTTGTGCAAGGAAACATTTACAACTTATGTTAGTAGCAGCACAGGATAGAACACAGCCCTAGGCATGGGAGACCGAGTTCTAATGCTGCAGGGGAGCTGACTAACTATGTCACTGTAGAGAAGTCACTGATATCTACCCCTGTACTTCCTCCTCAGGCAAATAACAATGCCCACTCTTCCTAGCCTGCAGGATCTACTCACTCTCAGAGAGATGAAAGCATTCTCAAAAACTTTACAAAACTAAATAATACTATATCAAACCAGGAAGTTGTTCATCCAGAGCATTTGGTGAGGCCACTGAGAGCAAGCAGCCCATTTCTGCAGGTGGGTGGGTCAATTGCAACTGTCACACTTTCCATCCATGCAAGATATGCTGCCTAATTTAGAAGGAAGTCTGGGATCAGGGAAGTGAAGTTCACTCCACCTAATACTAAATATTCATTGAGAACCTATCATACACAATGTACTGTGCTATATGTTTTAATTTTAGTGATTTGTCCAAGGTCAGAGAGCTGGTTAGTGCAGGGCTACAGGAGGTGCCCTCACTCCCTGCTATGTTATCCATCATTCCATTCCATCACAGGTTCTGGAGCCAACTGTTTCCAACTAGGCAAATAACACGGGCTTTATCTGTATCACGCTTACAACTGTTTCATCTGCAACTCTGCATAAAGCACATCAATTCTTTTCCAGAAATATTTCATTAAATTTATCTTTACCTAAGGAGAAAACAAATACATTAGTGACACCAAAATAATATCTGGGAAATGCAACAAAATTCTCAAGGAAAAGCAGCAGGAATAAGAGTGGCATGCAGTGCCAGCACAACCAACACATAAATAATTCTGCAATTATTGGCAGCTCTAAATTCACTGGCAGTCATCCTAAAAGAATCGAAAGTCAAACCAGAGGTCCAGAAATATGGACTCAACAATCATCTGCCACTCATCTCAATCCATGCTGCCCATAATGGGGAAGTTCCCTCTAAACTGTATTCACCCAACTGTGGCCCTAACGACATGGAAATAAAATGAAGAACGGAAAAGAAATTTGGCTCTTGTCACAGAGTACGTCATGCTGATTTATCAACCTGAAATATAGTTTAATCTGCATAAAAATGGAGTCTTGCAAACTGACTGGGATTAATAGGCTCCAGTTCTAATTCCTTCTGGTGGTCTCATTTAAATAGGCCATTTATCACTGTGACCTCTTTTGATAATAGCCTTACTGTAATATTTAATTTCACATTAATTCTGTTGTAACTTAGCCAATGTTCATTTGCAGAAAATCACTAAGCAATCTGCTCTGTTCCCTGTTCCCACCTTTATCAACATCCTCATGAGTGCCCAAACAATTGAAATTAGCCAATTCCCTTATTTGCTAAATGTATTGTTCAAGAATCATGTGTATATGGGTAGAACAGGACATGAGAAAAAGTGAATATTAGCAAAGCATCTATACCTGTACTATGAGGTAGGACATTTATTTTGAGCCAATTAAGACATAAAATATGTCTCTATGGCAAAAACTTGGGTTCACAGGTCAATTGGCTCATATTGTTTGATTTCTATTTGTGCTAGGGTCTGGCAAAGTCATCAATGTGACTATTGCTTCTGAGCCAGAACATTCCAGGTCCTGAGGGACATTATGGATTCTAATAAATTCAGTTAAATTCATTACAATGTAATGTATTTATTAAGTATGTATTATATGATCTCTCTATGCTATGAAGTTAGCATATAGCTATCATCAGGAGGTTTACTTGTACTTTGTGGATAAAAGCCAGTTTATGCCACTTGTGGGTCATGTCACTAAAACCCGTGTTTCTACCAGTTTTGCCAGGTTTTTCCTTGGGCCCTTCACGTCTTAGTCAATAGCACACTGAGGGGAAAAAGAGACAGACATAGATAGTTCACACTTAGAGCTGTATGGACAGTCAGAGAAACCAGAGAATTTTGTATCTGGAAAACCTTTACATTATAGTTGGCCTTCCAGGAAAAATAACCTGGGAACTGGGATGATTTTTTTTTCTTTCCCAGAAGGAGCCCCGGGCATTCCTCTTGGTAGATCACAGAAGGGACTGGAAATGAACACCAAGGTGATCTGGTAAATGAGCTAACATTTCAGGGTTGTTCTGTGTTGGCAGCAGCTGACAAGATGGTCCAAGCATTTGTTTTAGATATGAGAGACACTCAACATTGTTCTGCAATGTGATATTTCCCCTCTCTCTGTAACTACATCTCTTTAGATAATATGCATATGATTGATAATGGAGTTTCTTTCTTCTTAGAATTTAAAAATGACATTAAACATTAGTTAATCCAACTCTAGATGAGATATTACTTCCCATGAACAAGGAACTTGCTCACAGTTGCAGATAGAAGAGGTGGGTGGTGACAGGACCGAAGTCGCAATCCACATCTCTTGGTTGATGGCCCATTACACCCTTCCTTTCAGATGTCCCCATATGCTCCTTCAACCATCTGTCATGAGTGGCCATTTGGGTCAGAGCTCAGTTAAGGATGAGCTAGCCAGGCAGCTGCCTGGGCCTATTTATACAGTTGTTAATAGAAGTTCCTCATCATCTTCACTATTTAATAACATCCTTTTGAAAGGGTGTCAAGTTACTAGCCTATCGTGGGTATGCACACCTCTCAGTCTAGCCCTCATGCCAACTGATGTAAAAGAAAGTTATTCTCTATAACACAGCAGCCAAAGATGCGAAATAATGATGATATGTAATCCTACCCCATCAAAAAGGGGTGGGTCTCCCTGGGCTGACAAACTACAACACACTAGGTTGGGTTCTCTACAACATCAAGAGAGGACTCTGGCATAGTCGAGAGTTAACACCTTTCCCCAAATAGTGATTTAACAACCTTTTTTTTCCTCTCATATTTCCCATAGCTTCTCCATTTCACATCCTCAATCCCAGATAATGACTTTGCTCCTTATACTCCCTAGAGGAAAAATATGAAGCAATCAGAAAAGAATTTCCACACTCCACCACCAAATCTTCAAGGTTGCCTACAGTCATGCCTGAGAAAACCATCTATGCTTCCTGTCTAAAACCAACTCAGATACTCAAGGACATAACTCCTGAAATCACCCCCTTTCTCTATTATGTCAACTGACTTTACTCCTCTACTGGGTCATTTTACCAGTAACACAACATGCTCAATAGGATGCCATTTTATAAGATCTTTTCTTGAGCCTACACTTCTGTTTTTATGCTTCATTTCTCTTCCTTTCTATAGTAAAACTCCAGAAACTCTATATTTCTATTTTTATTTCCTATTCTTGATTTTCTCTTGAACCATCCTCAGTCTCACTTTCAGTCCCAACATTTCACACACAAAAAAAATTCCATCAAGATCACCCAAAATCTTTATGTTGCCCAATTTCATTTTTGGTTCTCAGTTCTCATTTTATATAACCTCTCCATAGAATTTGTCACAGTACCTCCTCCCTTCTTTCTTGAAACCCTTTCTTCACTTGGTCTCTAAGACATCACTTGGTTTGCTTCATACTGTATTGGTTGTTCCTTCTCAATTTCCTCAACAGGTTTCTCCAAATGTTTCCATCATCTGCATGGGAGAGAGCCTCATGGCTCAGTCATTGCAGCTCTTTCTTCTCTACCTATACTAACTGCTTAGGCAATCTCCCAAACTGCGTGTGTCCCTCAAGCTCTCAGGTTGATAGTTCCTGTTATTCATTGATCCCTTTTCTCCAAATGTATTCTCAAGTGTTACACTAACAGAGACGTTTTCCCTGATCATCCTATATAAAATAGTGTCCTGCCCACCCTTGCCTGTCCTTCTTACTCACCTTATCCTCTGAATTCCAGACTCATGCCCAACAGCATACTGAACAACATTGCTTTGAGGTCTAATAGGGATTTGCAACCTAACATATCTGATTTAAAACTTTTGATATCCTCCTCTTAATAACTGGTTTTTGTTAGTCTTACTTTTGTCAGCAAATGACAGTCTCATTCCTTTTCATTTTCTCAGTTCAAATGTTAAAAAATCATCTTTATCTCCTGCTTGTGTTCATGGAATTCATTCAGCATCTCACTACAGTGCACCAACTCTGGCCATCATTATGGCTCATCTGGGCTAGTTCAGTAGTTTCCCAGCTAGTCTTTTTTATTCCTAGCCTTGTTCCTCACCTGATGTTCTTTACATTGTAGCTAGAATTATAGTTTTTCATAAAAATCATGTCACTTTCCTCTTCAAAAACATCCAATAATTCCTCAAGTCTCTAAAAGCAAAAGCCAAAGTTCTGGCAAGGCCCTCAAGGGCTCTACGCAATCTTTCCCCACTACCTCTACAACTGTGTGCACCTTTATAGAAGTGTATTCTAGGCATCCTAGGCAGAGAAGACATCATGAGTAGGTAGAAGGGATAATACCAGGTATATGGGAGGAAAACTATATAGTATGAGTCATAGAGCTTTACATAGATCTATTTACTAAGCTGAAGAATTTAAATGCTGAAAATAACTTGATTTTCAGAAGCCCAAAACTGGCAAATGAAGAAAGATGTTGTAGTAACTCATCATAATACCACTTTCATTTCTGAAAGCAAGAGCACATCTCATAAAGGACCTAAATGTTCCCATGCTTTTAAATTATACCCTTCTAAAGACATTAGGAAGTCACCAAGATGAATGGGCATTTCTATCCAACTTTTCAGCATGGCAAGAAGAGTCACAGAAATACAGAAACAGAGACTTATGTTTGAATTGTATCTATTAACTTTGCAGCAATTTCGTTGGTTTTTTTTGTTGTTGTTGTTTACTTTGAATCAGTCTCACTCTGTTGCCCAGGCTGGAGTGCAGTGACATGATCATGACCATCATAACTCATGGCAGCCTTGACTTCCTAGGCTCAGGTGATCCTTCCACCTCAGCATCCTAAATAACTGGGACTACAGCCATGCGCCACCATACCTGGCTTTTTTTGTGTGTATGTGTAGAGATGAGGTTTCTCTATGTTGCCCAGGCTGATATCAAGCAATCCGCCCGCCTCAGCCTTCCAAAGTGCTGGGATTACAGGCATGAGTCACCACCTTCAACCCTTCTGTAGTATATTTCAATATTACTTGCCTTTTCATTTATCCTTGAATTGAGGTGTTTCTTATAACAGAATTTTTTATCTTCATAAAGAATTCTCTAATTTCTATGGAGGTCCTGTATGCACAGAAATTCACAGTCTTCAGAGAAGAAACCATGGAAGCCAAGGCCCTTGACCTTCTAAAGTTTCACTGTAAAAATCATTGGCATGAGGCAGATTTTTAATTAGAAAAAAGACATACAAATTTACTTAATGCGTATACCCAGGAGGTTTCAGAATGAAGACTCAGTCCCCAGTAAGGTATGGAAGCTTATATATCATCTTGAGCTTACGCAAAGAATGTGGGCTCAGAGCATGACCAAAAAATAGATTGTGTTGGTAAATCAGGTTTTAGTGGCAAGACAGGTTATGAGAGGGAAAAGGGAAGAGGCCTGGCTAGCAAAAGTGGCCTGTTATATAGACGAAATTTTACAGGTAATAGCCCTCAGACAGAATAGATGATAAGAATTTCTCTTCAGCTTTGAAAGGTGTCAGATTCTCAATTAATTTCTCCTAGATCCAGGAAAAGCCTAGAAAGGGAAGTCCTGGCTCCACTAATAGAAATTCTCTACAGACGCATGTTGTCCCCACAAAAGACAGCTTTGCGGGTTCACTTTAGTCTACTTGCTTGTGGCAGCCATTTAAAAATATGTCAAAGATATATATTTTGGGGGTAGCATATTTTGATTTCCTTCAGTACTGTCTTAGAATGTCTATCACATCTAGAAAAACAAATAAGAGTAAGTGATGTTACTTCTGATCATTCATTTCCATAGATGTTATGCTATACTATAAAAAAAAAAAACGGTTTTAAGTTCGACACATGTTCACTTTAAGTCTTTCTTGAATTGGAAGAAATGAAATCTCATCAACTGTAATGATTACTTATTTGGTTATACTTGCTACAAGTTAGTCATCCAAAGCATAGGGTGATACATTAATTTATTTGCATTATACATGTATTATTACATTTATTATCACATTTAATTACCCTCACCACTATCAGTTGTAAAGTTCATCCCATTTTATAGATTTGGAATCAAGACTCAGAATGTCGAAGTTCACACCAAAGGTCACACAGGAAGTAGTCAATAGAGCTAGAACACCTATTGATTCTCAATCCTGGAATCATTTTTATCATGCATCTTTTGGCATGGAGGTTTTTAACTGGTTTCTAACCTGACATTCTCAGTTTGTACATTTGTAGACAAAAGCCAAATTCTATAAAATATTTATGTGGGGCCAAATATGAGTGACCATGTCCCAAGGCAGAGTCTCAAGAGGTCTTGGGAACGTGTGTCCAAGGTGATTCCACGTGGTTGTAGAAGTCAAGGCACTTGTTACTTACATGAAATCTTTAAGTAGCAGGCTTCAGAGAGAATAGGAGATAGAAGACCAAGAGTGGAGGTTCTCTGTTCAGTGCCTGGGAAGCTCTCAGTAGAGCAAAATCCCCACCTATCTGACAGAAATTCTCTTATCAAAACTCTTCTGTAGCTAGGTATGTTGCTTCATGCCTGTAATGCAAACAGTTTGAGAGGCAAAATGATTGCTTCAGCCCAGGAGTTTGAGACCAGCATAGGCAACATCATGAAACCTTGTCTCTACAAAAATCAACAAAATTAGCCAGGCATGGTGGTGTGTGCATGCAGTCCCAGCTTCTAGGGAGGCTGAGGTAGAAGGACTGCCTGAGCCCAGGAGGCCAAAGGCTATGGTGCGCTATGATCATGCCACTGCACTTTAGCCTGTCACAGAGTAAGATCCCAACTCAAAAATAATAATAACTCTTCTATGGCAAATAAATTAAGTGGTCATAATTGCATCATAACTACTAGAATTGATTTGCAATTAAAATATCTCTTCCATTTAGTTTTTATAATCTTTAAGCAGCTTATTTAGGCATTTAAGAAAAATTGATATATTAAGTTATAAAACATTTAATTAAGTTTTCAATCAATGTTTAAATATTTGGGGAAATGTAGTTTGTTATATTTGAAATTTTTCAGTTTATTAATTGTGTAAGTAGGATATAGATATTTCAAAAACCATTAATTGCTTAAAGATTCATTTAAAGATAGCACGTTCCTTTAACATGTTTGAAGCCATACGCCCAGAAAGACACAAAAACATGTTTGAAAACAATTTTCAAATTTCAAATTTGGTCTACACCAAGAGGTAAAAGAGAAAGAAATTAGCCGGGCTTGGTGGCTCAGCCTGTAATTCCGTGCTTTGGGAGGCTGAGGTGAGTGGATTGCCTGAGTCCGTGGGTTTGAGACCTGCCTGGGTAACTTGCAGAGACCTCATCTCTACAATTAAAAAAAAAAAAAAATTAGCCAGGTGCGGTAGCACGCGCCTGTATTTCCAGCTACTTGGAAGGCTGAGGCGGAAGGATCACCGGAGCCCAGCAGGTTGAGGCTGCGATGGCCGGGAGTGGCCACTGCACTCCAGTCTGGGCAACAGAGTGAGACTCCAACTCAAAAAAAGGAAGAAAGAAAGAAAGAAATTTACAAGAAGGAGGAGGAAGAAGTGGAGGAAAAGGAGGAGGAGGAGGAAGGAGAAGGAGGAGGAAAGAAAAAGAAGAGGAAATGAGAATAAGAAAAGGAAGAAGTTAAACATATAGTCAGCACAATTTGTAATAGGAAAAAAATTGAATAATCTAAACCAACATATAGCATCGTTTATGTATAACTTTTATATATATGTCATGCACATTCAACTATGCTTATGACTCTGAACTTGTTTACTAACTCTTATTTATCTCTTCTGATTTTCTCACAAAAAATGTGATTTCCCTTTCTTTTCACATTCCTTATATATGATATTTTAAGTCCTTGTAGCCTGTGGAACACTGTTATTCCTGTTACAGTGTCCCCTAATCTTTTCTCATCACTGGGGCACTAAATTCCAAAATCATCTTTATATTTCTCCTTTTCCCTCGACCATCATGGTGGAGACCATATCTGGACTTACATTTATTCCTTCTTACATTTGGTTCCATTCTCAATGTAATCACCCAAATTCAGACCTATGTCATTACATACTTTATTAGTTCAATTGTGTATCATCTGACTGCCTAATCTTCTACTTCCTCTTCCTCCAGTTCATCATATGTGACATCACACATGGATTATCTTTTAGCACAATTTTATACTTATAATTCCGTGCTCAAAATCATGACTGTTTTTTTCCTACTGCATCCAACTATGTCTGCTAGGTTTACACACTCACTTTAAAAACAGAGAAAAATTGTCTTTCCCCATCACCCTTTACTTCCTTTATTCATATCTTCTTCTCGCCTATGCACAAGACATTATACTCATTCCTGCATGTGCATGTGTGCCTTTCCTTAAGTCATCTCAGTCTCCTTAGTCCCTGGCCCCTCAGCCATTGTAACCCCCATAGTTGAGGCTATTCAATCCCTTCAAAAACTAGAAGTTTAGGTCCAGACCACAAGGCAATTGAAAACAAGACTTCTGGATTTCCAAGGTATGTTTAGTGGCATGCTAATTCTGTGAGTGGTTAGCAGCCATGGTTCGTACATAGAGGATCAATGGGTAAAGGAGAGTTTGGAAAATATTGGGTTAACTGAGGTCCAAAAGTATTTGTTGTTCTTTCTGTGAATTGAACACACTGCTGTATGATGTATTGTCTAGGGCTGTATTATGTTAACACATGAAGTAGAGAGTATGTGGGAATTCCTTACTTGATGAATAGCCTCATATTTCAGCCCTAGCAATGGTGTATGCCTCATTAACATGAGTGGATACACTTACCATGAAGCCCTAAATGTACCCTATCTTTTTTTGCAACTGGGTCCCAACTTTGTTCCCATACTCCTTTTCAAGAACAAGAGTCCTGCTGGGAATACGAATCATCCTGACTGTGTCTAACCTATAAGCTCCTCAAACTAATTGATACTCACCAATCCTCTGTGGAGAGTTTCTCTTAATACCTACTGATGAGACTCTGAGAAAGTTTGGATCAGATTCATCACTATACCTCTCTCGACTATTATCCCCATTTTGGCAAATCTCAACTATTCATTTTACAAATTCAAGGTATTGACTGTAAAAGGAACTAGGTGATAGACTATGGATTCCTTTGTTTTAACCATTTCTATTATTAGAAAATTAGCTGAAATTCATACTTCATTCATAAAAGGCAGATAATCTCCTTTTATATATGAAGATGTTTACTCATTAATCATCTCAGACAGTTAGAAAAGATGATATCAGTGATCTCTTATAGCTCTGACAAGGAGATTCTATAACTGACAATTCTCTGGAGCGAACAGCTAGTTGCACATTATCAGTTTTTTGCAATATGGAATCTTAGTGAGTCCTAAGATATGAAACTTAATGACCTGGGCACTTCTATCTCTCCTAGACCATGTGACTTCCTAAATCTTCACATTATAAAAGTAATAACTTTAATGAAAAAGAAAAGATCTGTAAAAATTAAACATTTAAAATGGAAAAAAAAATTACAATGGCCTTGACTTTTGAAAGCAAAAACAACAACAACAACAACAAAGAACTGTGTGCCAAACCAAGTTACAAATATCCACCAAGTCTTCAGCTTATGGATAGAAAGGAGGTGGGGGAGGGTGGTCTTTCAAACAAATGAAATGTGTACACACTTTCGGGGCAGAGACCATATATGAGGGTCTCCATTTGGAACAATAAGGTTGGACAGGTAGGATACAGTCAGGTTAGAGAGGCAGAGGAGTTTTGACTTAATTTCCTTTTCTTGTTGTCCTTAAAAACTCCTTTTGCTCAGAAAATAAATTCTGTCACCGTAGGCAACATTTTCATCCCCAGCCAGCGCTCTTTTGCAAACCCAACATGCTCGCTGCCATCCGTTCACATCTGTAACATTTAACTTTAATGCCTCTGTCCCTGAGGAGGTGCTGAACACATTTCAGAGCGCCAGCCGTGGATACCGCCTGAAGAACAAGCCGCTTGGCGGCGAATCAGCGAGTGACCTTTCCCATTGACACTGTCTGCAGGCAGCTTGACCACATGGACGGAAATAAATCTTTTCCTGAGCTAGCCTCAGACGGGAGATGTGAAATTGCACACCCATTCAACAACAACAGATCTATGAAGGAGAAAGATTCACCATGGCAAATGGAGTGAAAACCAGAAAAATAAGTCCTGATAGCTGGTCCTCCCGTGAAAGGTACATGTATGGCATGCAGTTGTGGTTCCACATAGGAGCAAGCCACTGGGTTTGTACTAAGTGTCCCCCTGAAATGATCATTGTAGTCTGGGTAACTGAGCTTTCTGCTCTCCTTCCTCCTCCACCTGGTGACCTGGAGGGTCAGTTTTCTTCCATCCTGTAGCTACTCTGTTTTTGGAGTGTCAACCCAACCTATAATAAAATTAGAAGTCAGAAAATTTCTTCATTCCCCAGTCCTTTGATTTTCACAATAGTTTGGCATAACTTACACCAAATTTGAACTGAATTAAAATTTGAACTACTGCATGTTTGTAGATGGTTTGGGGAGAAATGTTATTTAGAAATTATGAGGTGTAAGGTAGAAACATGCTGTATTTTAAACTGCATAGTTTGTTTGAAAAAAACTCAAGTTCCACTATAGAAGACAAACAAAAATAGTTTATCTGGTTAATGATGGTTAATGCCAAAGGAATTGTAGCTCCTCCTTCCCAAAGCAGTCCCAAAGGCATATTTGTGCAGTCCTGAACCTCTAAAGATGAGTGCTGGAAAGTGCTGCTCTGTAAGGAGGTGTTACAGATTCTGTCATGTTCATTTTAAAATAAATCACAAGGCCCTTTTGAGTTCTGAAGTTGGACTTATGTTCAAGCATTAAGTTGAAAGTGGGATGTTTAGTTTATTACCATACTTTGTATCTTCTGGATCTTTCAGAATTTAATATCTAAAACAAATTTAAAAAAACAGAAAATGGATAAGAATACACAGTCATAAAATACATCAACCAATATCTTTAAAGATTAAAAAAATTGAGATGTTTAGAGAATCGTCCAAATATATAAGATTTAAAAAGAAATATTTTGATTAGAAAAGGACTTCAGACATTGTTCTTCTTTTGAATGAGGGACACAAATCAAGAAAGATAGTGCAACTAGTTCAAGTTTTCATAAGTTGGATTTCTATCAAATTTAGATGCAGTAAGTAAAATTGCTGTAGTTAAGCTGAACATAATTTTATTTGGTAGTTTTTAAGCCACTGAGAATTAAAATCATTTGTAATTTCCTTAATCAGATCATTGCATGAATCTTCCATGCCACCACATTATAGAAAGAATACTTTAGATGGAATGTTAGGAAAGAATTATGTGATCTTTCAGGAACCTGAGCTCTCAGCTGTAGGGGCCATATGGTACCACTGCTTGAAGAGAGGTGGACAGACACATCTTGAGCCACACCATAGATCACATCTTTCCTACCTTGGTATTTTACCCAGACCTTGAATGGTCTTCACCTGATTGAGACAAATATGACTCCCAACAAGTAAAAATGCTACAGCATTTAAAGTCTATTCTGAAATTCTAGTATTTGATAATATCCTGCCTTGTTTATAAACTGATTTGTTCTAGAAGACAGTAAACTCCTAAAAAGCAAAGACAATATTTTTATTACTCTTTTATTTATTGGATAGCCTATCCAAGAACAAAAAACATAGTAGGGACTCAAAATATGTTATTGATATGCCTTCTCTTGACATGATTGTCTACTTTACAAAACAAATTGTGCAAAATTATTTGGTTTTTTCCTTAAATAACGAATATTTGTCTATTTCCAACAGTGACAGTGACAGTTCTACATTATTTTAATACTTCACTTGTTAATTATACTGCTTTAAAAGATATACAGTTAGTTAGGATATGTTGGATTCATTCAGTAATATATAGTTGGTGATTCTGTCTTATGATCACATTTTATTAAGGAATCCGCTCTTTTCATATCCAAACATGGCACTATCATTTTTCTCTCCTGCTGTAAGCCAAGTTGCTTATTTATACCCTGTGGTCCTTGGAGGATAACTCTGTGTTGTGTTTTCCCCTCATTGTTTATTATAATAAGCATTCATAAAATATTGTGTTGACACTCCAAGTTACAGTTTCTGGCTATAAGAGAAGCTGAATTTAAATATAGATGGTAATAATATAAGCCTAGAAAGTGATCTAGTAGGACACGGGTCACTGAGGTTCAAGAACTGTAGATTTCTATCAAAGAAGGATTTGTGGTGTGTCTGGGAAGGGGAGTGAATAGAGTATACACACAATCCCAGCTCCTGTCATGGGCATGTTATCAGGAGCCATTTAAACCTAAATAAAGGCATTTTATATGTTCAGAAAACTAAACGCTCTCAGCTTTCCCAGGTATATATATTTTTTCTTTGTGACATTATCAGGAAGCTTCATATAACCTAGATAAAACAAACAACACATAGTCACCTGATGATTTCACTGCACTGCAGTATGTATTCATTCTTGCCTTTCAGAGGGGTAAACAAAAATTCAGCTTTTTTTTATAGAAACAGTGGAGGGTTTCACTGGAACAGAGAAGGAAGAACTTGAGCAGGACAGCCAGATTTGAGAACTGCTTGAGGAATTATCTTTGTTATTCTACTGTGTTCACTATCTCCTTAGGAAGATATATGGTATGGTCCACATTGAAAAAATTTCCTCCATATTGAATATCTAGAATGTCACTTTTAAAATATATATATGTAAATTACGGTATTCACTGGCCTTCCACTGGCCTTCTGGCCAAATCTCAAGTCACCAGTATCAAATCTTATTCTACCAGATAAATATCTGCCAAGCATTCACATGTACTACTAACTTCTGGTTAAAAGCAGACTTGTAAGTCAGGCTTAAAATATTATATATCAAAGAGTAGGTTTTAGGTATTTTCTCAGGGTAGTGATATGATTCGATTATTTTTAAAGAGTCACTCTGGTTCCTCTGTAGAGAAAGGAGAAATGAACTGAAATGGGGAAACCCAGTAAGGACTATAAAAATAATCCTGGTGATAGAGAGTTGTGACTTTATATAGCTGGGGAAAGGGAAAAAGTAGACAGATTTTAAACATATTTGGGGAGTGAAATTAAATATTGAGAGTGAGGATAGGCGGTAACCAAATGACACCTACTCAAGAGATGCCACAGATAATTTCTACAGTCAGTTCCCTTCTCAGCGTTTTTGGCAGGTCCGTCACCTTGCATAGCATCTTGCTTATTCTGAAGGACTACTGATGCTGCCAGCTAATTCCTGCTCTTGGTTAAGTTTTGACTTTTACCAGAACCTTTTGGATTTACTCTTAACTCCCCATATCCAATCTTTCCTATACACACAAAGAAAAATACACATTTATACTTAATAGGTATGCACTTAACAGAGGAAATAGAATGTTCATTTGTCTGTCTTTATAAACATATTGCCTTTCAAAGACTTTGTTCACGAAGTGGCTGGAAATCAGGTCTGTCTCATGCAGAATCTTTGACTCTTTCCACTACACTGATCTGCCTCCCTTTAGGTAACTCATGACAGAGTGTAGAAATTATATGTGGGAAATCCATTTCCATTGTATAACTTACAATCTTATCAGGGAAAAGACAAACAAATTACTCAATAATATGTATCAGCAAAGGGAAAATACACAATTCATTTTACAAATGCTAAAGAGGTTAAGACAAAAGGAGATCTTTCTGGCTAACAGAGACAGTAGAGGTTTTGTCCAGCAAGTCTAACTTAAATTAGTCTGTGAAAGTTGAGCAGCTTCTAGTAGAAAAAGAAAAAACTGGGCAGACATTTCAAACACTAGGGTCAGGGAGTATGAATAAAGTAAAGAATTTGCCTGGGGAATGCAACAAAAAAGTACCTGGCACTTATTAGAAGCGTACTGTTTCCCAAACTGTGACGTTTCCACATATATCGTATATCATCTTATTTAATCCTTATGATGCTGAGACAGGGAAATATCAGTATCTTCATTCATAGATATGAGAATAAAGACTCAACTTCATGAAACACATTTTCCAAGGTCACGGAAATGTAAGAGGCAGAGCTAAGTGTTGCGTCTACATTTTCTACAAGTCCATTCATCATTACCTTCATCTGGTTGAATCTGCTCAGTGAAGAGTAAGAGAGGAAAAGGGGGCTGAAGGCATTTGTTTGTTTTTATTTTTAATTGTCCTAGGATTCAGATATGTTAAAACACGTCTTCTGAAATAACTGAGAAGCCTCCTGAGGGAAATATTTTGAAGAATTTAGGTATAGAAAGTTCTGGCAAGTTTGTTGAACTAGTTCCATTATTTTATACTTGCCCTTCTTGGAGTTGATATTGTAGGCAAGAAGGAGCTCTAACACAACAAAAAAGGTTTTACTGTTACAATGTTGAAAAATAAATCATCATTTAATCTGCTCACTCCTTTTTTTTGGGAAAGAGAGTTGTAGACTATAAGTCAACATTTTGGTCATTCTGAAAGGGAAACACAACTCCTGCCTGGTCCACGATAAATATTTAACTTTCTACTATGTTCATAGCATTATGATGTTAGAAAAGCAGAGACTGATAATGCTTAATCCCTGATCTCAAGTACTTCTTAGCATGGTTGGGAAGAAAGGATATCTGCACTTTAGACATTTTTAATATCTAGCCAGACATGGTGGCACACAACTTTATTCTCAGTGACTAGGGAAGCTGAGGTTAGAGGATAGCTTGAGTCCAGGAGTTCAATGCTGAAGTGAGCTGTAATCACACCACTGCACGCTAACCTGTGCAACAGAGAGAGAGACCCTGTCTCTAAAAAGATAAAAATAATTAAAAAAAAATAAATATCTGACACCATAATAATCAGACTGACATTTTTGGAATTCTTTACAGCATACAAAGCAATTGCACTAATATAATATGAATTAATTATGACAACACTCAAACTATTAGATGGTTAGGGTGATATCATCCCTCTTAGAGAGCACACAGATTCAGGCAGGCTAATTGACTTCTCCAAGGTCACACAGGTAGTCAGGGCAGATTTAAGTCAGGAAGTCTATAACAACAAGCCTCTTCTTTCAAAAACTACCATATACGAAATGTCACAGACAGTGTGCACACTCTGGCCAGCTCATGGAAAGAGTAATTCCTGTTGGTTGAATTAATAGGTAGATGTTTCCAAAAAGAGGTAGAATTTGAACTGGGCCTTGAAGAATGTTAACATTTGGGAGTCTGAACATCTGGGACCTGGGACAGCATCTACAGGTCTCTTCAGGCTGCTCTTATGAGACCTGTGAGACATAAGTGGAGACTTATAAGACTCCACTTCTTTGATGAAATGCCATACTAATAATACAGTAAAAAAAATAGGCACTTTCTTAAGTATATGAAAATACGTTTCTCATCTAATTTGTCCTTTCTGCAATATATAAAAGTGACAACCACAATATCCAGGTTTGATGATAGGGGAGAAGAAGGTCTTGTAAAGAGAAAAAGTTAGCTTTAAAAAACAAAATGAGACAGGCATGTTGGCTTGCACCTGTAGTCCCAAGTACTCAGGAGGTTGAGATGGGAAGATCATGCAAGGCCAGGAGTTCATGACCAGCCTGAGCAACATAGCAAGACTCTGTCTCTAAAATAATGAAAAATAAATTAGCCAGAGTTTGAGGCTGCAGTGAGCTATGATTTTATCCCTGCACTCCAGCCTGGGTGACAGAGTGAGACCTTGACTCAACAAAACAAAACAAAACAAAACCCTCAAAAATGAAGCAGCTGCCAACTACTCATGGTTTTTAAAGTTAACAACTTGCACTCCAGATAACCAAGTCAGTTATTTCTGCCCTCACTCCTGGCTTGCACCCCCTACTTAAGTAGGGCTAAAACATGACCTTAGATCTTACCTACCTTTCCTTAGAATGCTTCCAAGTATGTATATATAGCACCTTCTGCTAAATGATTTCTGGCTTTTTCTCTGAATCACCTTGAGCTCTCCACAGCAGCCATGCTTGGCTACCCCTGATGTCAGTTTGAGGCAGCCAGGGCACAACCATGGGACTGGCAGGCAGGGCAGGAGGAGCACTGAGGACCAGCTTTATCCAAGTGAGTAGACCTCTAGTGGGGTTGATTGCATCTGACAACATCTGCTGCATCTGCTGGCGTCTCACCCTGTCAGCCTGCAGAACATCAAGGTCCCTGTGTTCCAGCAAGAGGGGAGCAGGTTAGCTCTGGCCAAGTGGTAAAGGGAAAAAATACAAGACAGTTGTCAAAGTTAGTGAAAAATGAAGATCTGGGCCATTGATTCAGGGGTCTCCAATGCTCTTTAGAGTTCTACCTAAGTCAGAGGAGGAAATAAAAGAAACACACTACCAACATAATAGCTGTCGAAATGTCATAATAACTCTCTGAAAGTCATGGGGTAGGGGAGGCAGGGAATTTGCTTTGATAGTGTTCAGACAGATCAGGAGGAACTAAGTGTCTTCCCAAGAAAACTGAAATAAGAATATGTCAGCACCAACCTGTAGGTGTAAAGCAAGATTGCAGATACCATGCCTTCAATACAAAGATCATAGAGGTATGGATAGCAGTTTGGACCACATCCAGGCTTGTAAACCAGTGTCCTTGTATAATTCTGGAATTGGAAGAGAGGTCAGAAGAGGGAAATTTTTCCACTAGCTGTAATAAAAAGCACGTCACATAGGACAAACCAAGACAATAGGTGATACAATATCAGAAGGGCAGCAGGAATGTGAAACAACTCAAGAATGCTAGCAGAAGGCACATGGTGTGAGTACATTGAAGATATTGAACAAAAGAGATACAAAGAATGACATTACTGAGGGAAAATGTGAGTTTAAAACTGGGCATCCTTAATAGAGATATAGGCATTACAACAGGGGAAAAATATCTTATTTTTTTTCTTGCTGATGGTGGCATAATTGGTAAACTAGTCCACATAAAAATGCACTTATAAGAAGACTAAAAGATTGGGGTGAGGGAGCAAACTTGGTCCTATAAGGAGGGACTCTTAGAAGGACAGAGGCAATAAGGCCTAGGGAGAGTTGGAGAAAACAAGACTCAAAGAGGAAAATGATTTTTGTCTTCAACTGTCTGACTATAATTTCCCACTGATAAAAAATTTATATTCTACAGAATTGTAGTCTCATCATTCAGGTCTTGTCTGTCTCATGTTTTATGCTTCTTTGCATCTTCCTTTATTCTACCAACCCTTCAGTTTCTGAACTTTTACACTACAAATTAAATAATGGGCAGAAACCTACACACCTAAAGTTAGCAGAAACAAAAGGAAAGAAAGATGATAATGAAATTCTGAGGCGAAAAGTAGCCTGATTTGATGACAAACTACTGAAGAATCAGGAGAAACAGGGAATGGTGACAAAGTGGTACAGAGAACAGAAAGGTTATTTTGGGCTTGGAAAATAAATAACTCCCTGGAAAATACCAGAGAATAAGAAAATTTTGTAATAGATTTTAGTACTAAGTAAAGGTAGTCTATGAAAGTGTTCTTTAAGAAATGAGAATGAAAGCACAAAGGAAACAGAATTGTAGTGGAGAGTGCATTAGATGGGGAATGAGGGATAAGGGTACTTGAGATTTAATGCCAGCTGAATGATTCCCTAAGACTGTACCTTGGGAAATTCATTTAACCTTTCCTAGTCTCAGTTCTTCATATGTCCAAATAAATAGGGGGAAAAAGTACCACATAACCTATTTTCTAAAAGTCATAGCTCCAGGCATACCCCTTTGTCAATGAATATGGCTTATAGTAAGCTGAGTTTCCCACATTTCCCATCCCAGAGAAAGTCAAAGCTGAAGGTGAGAGAAGGTCATATCTTAGGGCTTCATCACAGGGGGTGCCAGTCACACCAGCCAATCAGGCATGCTGGGCTGTAAGATATCATTTCCAACTACAGACTTTATGCCAGCAATATCTCAAGTAATGTGCACAATATTCTAAGAAATAGTTCAAATCTTGTTGATAAAATGCTGCTAGTGTCACCTGATTTTATGACAGGGTAAATTAGATAATATTCAGTTAAAGATAAACTGCTTAGATTAAATGTAACCTGGTATCATATGATTTCTTCTCTATGCCAGTTTCTTGGTAAATTCAAAAATACTTCTCAAAACAAAATTACTGGTTTCTGAAGAGGGTTTGACTTTGCTTCCAAACTATAGGGACTTTGACTATAAATTCCCATTGAGCTTCTGATAGAACCCATAGAGAATCTTGATCTGCCTCAGATAATTTTAGCACCATTAGATTTTTCTGGGTGAAGAGAGTCAACTAGTAGCACTGCTTATATACAAGTTGGACCATCTGTAGACCCTTCTCTTGCTCAAGGTTATATGCATTACAGGCAATAAGTTGGAACATTACATTTAAATGTAATACATGTTGCTTCCAAAATTTAAATAGGTCCATTGTGTCTTTATATTAATGAGAGAAGATAAAATGTGTTCCCTCTTTTTCCTGATGCATCAGTAGTTTGTCTTCAAATCAGTTGATGTGACAACTCGCATTTCTCTTTAAAAGATATATCGTCATATGCTCAAGTTTATGTCACTTGACGTCTTCACTGAGGTGGCAAATACACATATAACTTATTGTATCATTTAGAATTCTCTACTTCCTGCTCATCCAGTTCTATCAACATAATAGCATAAATTTCGTAGGCCAGCATGTTGTCCTGAGAAATTATGTGATGAAGAAAGTTCCTGAGAACAAAATCAAGGCAAATAAACAAAGTCAAGGCATTGACATAGTCCAGATAAAGATGGTTATGATACACTGATATCACTTCCAGTATTTCTGGTGTTTTCTGTTCGTTAGAATGATGTAGGGAAGGGATAACAAACAGTTTCAAGTTAAATAACTAAAGAGCAGGAACCCAGGACTAAAAGCTGGGACACTTTGCTGATAATCAAAATAACACATCTGGAACAGCAGTTACAAATGGAACAACTATTTAATCCTTTGTCATTACCCACAATTCTTCTGTCACTGTCCTGTCATCAAAAGAGAGTTAAGTAGAATATAATAGAAATCACCACCTTAGAATCTTTCAAATTTGTGATGATGAACTTATCTCTGCTGTTATTTTAGGGGTACAATATTTTACCCCTAGAATAGGAAGTCTGAGGACTTCCACTAGACTTCTGATAGTTGCCACTCCACACTCCAAGTCAGGAGGCTAACATGGGCATTCTGCCAATTTCTGAGCAGATGAGGGGGCTCCCAAAAATCAGAATTATCTTTTGGATGGCAGGCACCTTGTAGTACAGGCTTCCACTAGATACACATTCTAGGAAACCATTTTATTGGTGTACTGGCTAGTGTTGTGAGAGGTTATATTTGGCTTCAGTAAATTTTTTTTTGGAGATTTTTTTCAATACCTTTGTCCCTTTCATAATGGGTGATTTACAAGAACACCTGCTCACACCACATTGAATGTTCAGCAGTTTTTGATAAAAAACATCATGACCCCATGCTCAATCTTTTCTATATATCCATTCTCACCATGGCTGACTTTTTTGTTGTTGTTGTTTCCCCAGATGAAAAATGTACTTAAAGGGAAACATTTTTCCAGTGTGGAAGAGATGAAAAAAATGGCAGATGCACTAAAAGTCATCAAAATTGTTTTGAGTCATGGAAAAAGCACCTTGATAGGTGTGTAAGAATAAATACAATATTTTTTATAAATAAATAAATTCTGGGTTTTTCCACCTATAAAACAATGACCACAAGATGAGTTTTTGAACCCACTAGGCCCAATACAACATAATGTAAGGCTTAAATTCTCGTTACCACCTGATTTTTCATAAGTCTCAAATATGATTTCTGGACCACAGCAGAATGTACTATTCTGATTTACCAAAGAGTAGTGTTTTCATACAGCTAATGTCCAATACCTTCCAAAGACCAAGTATTTCCCAAAAATTAGGACAAAGTTAACCTTGAATTTGGCACAGGTTTCTTTGGGGAAAACTAGGAGTGAGATTCACAGTGAATACTTGGAATTTCATTACAGGGTCTGCTATGGTTTGAATGTTTACTGCCTCCAGAACTCAAGTTGAAATTTAATCACCATTGTAACAATATTAAGAGGTAGAACTTTAAGAGGTGATTAGGGCAGGAGGGTTCTGTCTCTCTCCATGTGATGAGATAGCAAGAAGACTCTCACCAGATGCAAGCAACTTGATATTGAACTCACCGGCCCCCAGACTGTAAGTCAATACATTTGTATTCATTATACACTACCCAGTTTCATGTACTCTGTTAGAGCAGCACAGAATGGACTGAGACAGGGTCATTCTTTTTTTTTTTTTAATTTTTATTTTAAATATGTGGAGTACAATTCAGGGTTAGGTATACAAGATTTCATTATGCAGATGCCCTTGTTGATGAGGTATGTCCCCCGCCCTGGCAATTTCCCATTACTGTCAATCACGCCCCTAATCTCCCTTGGCAGTTTCCCACTACTGCCAATCCCTTTCTTACAGTATTACAATAGTTGTTCAAGTTCCGCTTATGAGTGAGAACATGCGATACTCAGTTCTTTGTTTCTATGATAGATCACTCAGTATTATAGTCTCTAAGTCCATCCAAGGTGCTATAAAGTTCATAATTTTGTCCTTCTTTATGGCTGCATAATATTCCATTGTGTATATGAATCACTTTTGTTTTTTAAGTCCTCTTTTGATGGGCAGCATGGTTGGTTCCATGTTTTTGCTATTGTAAATAATGCTGCAATAAACATGTGTGTTCGGGTATCTTTTTCATAGTTATTTGAGTTCCTCTGGGTATATTCTCAGCATTGCGGAGCCGTATGGGAAGTCGATTTTTGGATCTTTTAGGAATTGCTACACTATTCTCCACAGAGACTGTACTAGTTAACACTTCCACCAACAGTGTAGAAGTATTCCCTTTTTGTCGCATCCTCTCCAGCATCTGTTGTTTTTTTGAGTTATTGATGATGGTCATCTTGACTGGAGTTAGGTGGTATATCACCGTGGTTTTAATTTGCATTTCTTTGATGACTAGTGAGGCTGAGCATTATTTCATGTATCTGTTGGTTGTTCATATGCCTTTTTTTTGAGAAGTGTCTATTCAGATCTTTTGCCCCCTTTGTCATAGGACTATTTGTTTTTTTCTTTTTGGCATGTTTGAGTTCCTTGTAGATCCTAGTTGTTAGGCCTTTGTCAGATATATAGTTGGCAAATACTTTTTCCTAGTCTGTGGGCTCCCCCACCAATTGTTTCTTTGGCTTTGCAGAAGCTTGTCAGTTTGATGAGGTCCCGCTTGTCTATCTTATCTCTTACAGCATGGGCACTTGGGGTTTTGATCAGGAATGGGTTGCCAGTTCCAATTTCCATAAAGGTGAGACAGGGTCATTCTTTAAGCATGCCAAATTTCCTCCTTCACTCAGATGGTCCCAGGGAAGGTTTGCAAATTGGCTGAGGGGCTACAATTGTGTATACTGTTGATTCAAATAAAGCTTCTATTCATTAAGCTCTGAGTTATTATTATATTATTTAGGTGTGCAAATCAAGTAGGATTTTGGTAAAATGTCTACCCATTTCAACTCTAGGAAAACCACAATCAGTTAGCTTTTGCAAAAATTTTAAATTATTCTGATTACCCTTTTTTGTCCTGCCGACTTCAGTAGTAGCCTGCCTATCTTGCATCTGGGAACTGATAACTAATATTTTGATTTTGTTACTCTGAGTAGATAACATTCTCAATGAGATTAGAAAGAAATTGAAATAATTCTCACCATCATCTTCACCCAGAGAAGACAGTCATTAGCATACTTTTTAAAGCCTCTAGTGCTTCATTCATCAATGTATTATTTTATACTAGGTCAAAATGAATATGATCTAGGTTTTTCCGCAGGATGATCTAGATGTTTTGGAAGGAAGAATCAATCACATGTTATAGATCACTCCAAAATCCTGCATCTTCCTAAGATTTTGGATTCCTTGCTTTACATTATCAAACCATTTCTGGTATCTTCACTTCATTTGACATATACTATTTAGTCCAGCTTAAGTTTAAAAAAAATCCAAGAAAATTATTACATGTACTTTCAGCTACCGGGGGTAGTTTCAATGTAACATCTGAAATCTCTTGTAAGTGTACCAAAATTAAAAATTCAACTTGTTGTAAAATATATGTCTTCCTTTATCTGGTCTATCACCCATAGGACCAATTTCCATAATATTTCCAAGATCTTTTGCTGATGTAAAACCCTGAACTATGTAAGTCAACATCTAGTTTGATTTGTTATTGCCCCTCAAGAGCATACTGGGCTCTAACTCCAGATGCCACATGAATTAGTGGGGCAGGGCAGAAGGAGACTTAGCATCTTATTCTGTGAAGTCATTACAGCATCCTCAAGAATCACAGGATCAACCTTATCTAATAGAGAGAGGGACTGCTTCTTCTGCCCTAGAAAGAACAGAGGACTTGGAGTTATTCAAATTTTCTGTCACATCCCAATTCCAGTCCTACGCAGTCCACTTATTTTTCCCAACTAGTGCCTTAACTTTTGCTTAAGAGAGCTGGTAAACTGTAAATTACAGTATGTTTTAGTTCAACAACTTACATTATTAGGTTCTGTGACTGTTTTTATACACATCAACCATGGAGCTAGAGGATATTGTTTTAGATATGTCACGGAAGCTTCTTTGTTCTCTAACTGGGGCTAGACTTTAAGACCCTGCATCTGTTACTTTTTTTAAATCTTTAAAAAATTCAATATAGTTAGACATAGCCAGTCTTTTCCACCATAATTATGTTATGTATAATGTACCACTGCAAGATTCGTTCAGTCTGTCAAAATCATTTCTTCATTTCTGGTGGCCCCAAGTGATAATTTAAATAGTTTAATAGTTTGCACTGGATGGCATGGAATAATACCAGTGCCCTACCAAATAACAGGATCCTTCTCTATTCAAATCAGAGAACCCATCTCAAATTTCCATTTTTGGGTAAGTATCCTATCTGCTACCACTTATGATCCTAATTACTGTATGGGTCAGAGTTCTCGGTTGCAGGCAACAGAAGGTATTCTTAGCTTAATTTCAGTCAGGAGACATACTTATCCACACCCCTGAGATGGTCTGATGGAAATCCCACTGATAGCATCAGCTACCGCTTAACACCTAAAAAACTAAGATGCTAACTGGAGTGCTAAATACCACTACTATTAGCTCTACTACAATTACTATGAAAAACAAAAAAAGCAAGTATATCCATAAATATACTTTTCACAAAACTGTACACCTCTGTTTAAATCTGCCTTCCAGGTTGCATTCAGTTTCACTTGATTGGCCGAATCAGATCACAAAAATAACCCGAGCTCAAGAGAGTCTAGTAATTGTAGTATTTAGCTGCAGGAAACATTCTATAGGAGGGTTGGAGTGGCGTTGAGTGAACTGATCTTCAGGTTCTGCAGCAGTCGTGTTTACCTATGTATAGTGGCTTTTGATAGTGATACAGTTTTGAGATAAAACCTACTTACTATTTGAACCCTGATTATTAGAGTTGCCATAGTTGCTATGTTTCTTTGAAAAGAGAAACACATCTGCAGAGGAAAATTTCCATGTGTAACATAAAGCTTGCTTTAGTTTACTTACCTCTAATATTCAAGGTTATAAAAGCACAGGATGTTAAGAAATACCCTCAAACCCTGTTCCTTCTTTCATGGAACTCCAGTTAAATAAGAGGAAAGGCACATAAGGAAATAATGGTAAAATATTGTAAGTGAAAAGAGTGAAATGTTCAGAGAAATATGTTGATTGCAACAATAATGACAATGATGAAAGGAAAAATAAGTTGTATCTAGCAATGTGCTAAGGCATTTTCATGTGTTTTATGTCATAATATCATCCCACAATTAAAACTCAATTGAGCCAGGTATGCCAAGTGTGGTGCTTCACGCCTGTAATCCCAGCACTTTGGGAGGCCAAAGAAAAAGGATGGTTTGAACTCAGGAATGCAAGACCAGCCTGTGAAACATAACAAGATCCTGTGTCTACAGTTGTTGTTGTTTTTTTTTAATTAGCTGGGCATGGTGGTACACTCCTATAGTCCCAGCTTCTTGGGAGGCTGAGGTAGGAAGATCACTGGAGCCCAGGAATTTGAGGCTGCAGTGTGCCATGATTGTGCCACTGCACTACAGCCTGAGTGACAGAGCAAGAACCTGCCTCAACAACAAAAACAAAAATAAATTTCAAAAATTCAATTAGTTCCTTGAAGATACATCCTGTAGCTCACAGATTCTCTTGGTTCAGTAGGGGCCTTACCTTCACTTCTCAAATCACACAGAGGAAAAGACTGATTTTCTTTGCCCCCTAAAACTGGCAACTCCAGTCCTGGGCTATGACTTTTTCCTTTAGATTCAACAATGGTGATATCCCTGCTTAGTGCCAGTTCTCCCTTCCTGAAGCTGAGGATACACAATTTGAAAAGTTCCTTCCCTGTATTCTATAACTTTAAATAAAGTACATGTTATAGCAAACAATTTTATTTTTAAGTTTGTACCTGATGAAATGGGGAAAAAATACCTTATTTGTTCCAAATCGCTTCATTTCACCCTCCTAAAATTTGACTGATGCCCAAATAAAATAGGGTCATTTTGCCACATACCTGGAATGCCATCTATTGTAAAGAATACTGCTTTGTAGCAATTCTGCAAACTGTGTCCAATGAGCAAAGCTAGAGCCAGCCCTTCCAAAGTAGTAGGGATGTCATACAATCAAGGGTGTAGTAGGCAACATCTCCCTGTAACTATCCTTGAGTAAAACATCTTCTTTCATTACAGGAACTGGTATACACTAAGGAAAGTCCACCAGTGTTTCTATAGCTATCATCACCCTCATTCTGTCAGTGATGTCCTGTGTCTTAGTACATTTGGGTGGCTATAAAGAAATGCTGAGCCGGGCCCGGTGGCTCAGCCTGTAATCCCGCGCCTTTGGGAGGCTGAGGTGAGTGGATTGCCTGAGCCCGCGGGTTCGAGACCCGCCTGGGCAGCGAGACCTCATCTCTACAATAAATCAAAAAATCAGCCGGGCGTGGTAGCGCATGCCTGTAATTCCAGCTACTTGGAAGGCTGAGGCGGAAGGATCGCCGGAGCCCAGCAGGTCGAGGCTGCGGTGGCCGGGAGCGGCCACTGCACTCCAGTCTGGGCGACAGAGTGAGACTCCAACTAAAAAAAAAAAAAAAAAAAAAAAGAAATGCTGAGGCTGGGTAATTTACAAAGAAAAGATATTAATTTGACTCATGGTTCTGCAGGTTGTACAAAAGCTTGGCACCAGCATCTGTATCTGGGGAGGACCTCAGGAAGCTTCCACTCATGGTAGAAGATGAAGGGAAGCTGGAAGCATATGGAGAGAAAGAATAAAAGCAAGAGAGACTGAGGTGCCAGGACCTGTTAAACAATCAGTTCTCACCAGAACGAATAGAGCAAGAACCCACTCATTACCTCAAGGAGGCACAAAGCCATTCATGAGAGATTCACCTCCATGACCCAAACATCTCCTACCAGGCCCACCTCCAACACTGGTGATCAACTTTTACCAGAGATTTGAAGGGGACAGATATCCAGATTATATGACTCTGTGTGCCACATAATTTTGAAAGACAATGAGCCGGGCTCAGTGGCTCAGCCTGTAATCCCGCGCCTTTGGGAGGCTGAGGTGAGTGGATTGCCTGAACCCACGGGTTCAAGACCCGCCTGGGCAGCGAGACCTCATCTCTACAATAAATCAAAAAATCAGCCGGACATGGTAGCGCATGCCTGTAATTCCGGTTACTTCGAAGGCTGAGGTGGAAGGATCACTGGAGCCCAGCAGGTTGAGGCTGCGGTAGCCGGGAGTGGCCACTGCACTCCAATCTGGGTGACAGAGTGAGACTCCAATTCAAAAAAAAAAAAAAAAAAAGAAAGAAAACAAGATCAACTGAAAGCTGCTAGATGAAATAATCTACCCTAACTTTCTCTGCGAACCAGAACCTATGGGGAAATAATATTTTCAAGGTGACTCAGCTAGACTGAGAGAGGCCCCAGGACAACCACCCTAAGATAACCTATTTTAACACATATAATATCCTTGCATGAAGCTGGAACCCTTAATCTGTATTGGTGTTTCACTTTATCCCTGGTGAGAAAATGAGTCAGCCAGGTTGGTTGGAAGACTGTCAACAATTTGATTTATGAGGACTGTGTCCTAGTTTATTTCCCCAAACTTTAAACAAGAAGACTTCCATTCAATCATTAAAATTTTATTTCTTTGAGGTCTGTGGTTTTTAATCCTCAAGACATTGATTAAATCCCTGTTAGTAGTTATGAATTGTGTTGTTACCAGTATTCTTTGCAGAAATTTCTAAGATTAGACTATGAGACAAAGATCCAAAAAAGTCAGAACTTTTAGTAGAAGACAAACAAAATCTCAGTTTTGCTTGGTTCCCGATTTTTTCAAGGGATACCTTGGCATATCCACTCTCCTCTGGGGTCCTCCTGGTTCCAAGGATATTCATTTGAAATAGGTTGACCTAGCCTACAAGCATTCTAAAGCTATAAAGCAGGAATAAAAAATCAATTTCTTTCACTTGAGAAGGAATCTCATGACCTTGGGTTAAGGCAGGCATCCCACGTCTTGATGAAGACAGCTGGAGGCAACAGCATGTACTTGCTACTGCTGACATTGTGAGAGGAAACAGCTCTCCATGTCATACCCAATTACAAAGCTTAAATTCCTTTTCCAGGAATGACCTTTGAGGAGTTTCACCCAGGATGCTAGCCTTTTAAAATCCATAATAAAGGCCTGTCAGATACTGTGTGACACTCTAACATATTACCCCAGTGCTGGGATCAATCACAGCCCAGGGCCTGAGATTCAATATATCTTGTCGAGAGGATGCAAAATTTTCAGAATACATTATGGTGAAGTTTGCAAAGCCCACAGACATAAATTAGGAAATCTGCTTGATATACTTGCATGTCACTGGATCTTTGCTAGGTACCTTGCCGAGTGTGAAGACAAGTGGGGCTGCTTCTGTCACAGGAAGAATAGGCATGCATGCTAACATACTGACATGCATGCCTATTTTTTCTACCCCACAGAGCTCTGGGGTTACTGAACCTTGACCTCCTCACTTCCCACTCGGACCACATCCCATACAACCTTGCAAATGCTATTACTTCTGCAAGAAGGAGTGATGGTAGAAGAAAAAAAGAAAATAGTGAGAAAATAAACAGAAACCAAAATGATTTTTTTTTCAACATTACTAATCATCAGGGAAATGCAAATGAAAAACACAAAGAGGTAGTATCTCACCCCAGTTAAGATGGCTATTAGAAAAAAGGCAAAAAATAACAAATGCTGGCAAGGATGCAGAGAAAAGAGAACTCATACGCTGTTGGGGGAAATGTCAAATAGCACTGTCATTATGAGAAACAGTATGGAGTGTCTAAAAACACCTAAAAATAGAACTACCATATGATCCACCAATTCTACTACTGGATATACATCCAAAATAAAGGAATCAGTATGCCAAAGAGATGTTTGCATTCCCATGTTTATTGCAGCACTATTCACAAGATCCAAAATATAAAATCAACCTAAATGTCCATCAAGAGATGAATGGATAAAGAAAATACGGTGCATATACACAATGGAATACTATTCAGTCATTAAAAAGAATGAAATTTTGTCATTCGTGGCAACATAAATGAGACTGGAGGACATCATGTTAAGTTAAATAAGTCAGGTATAGAAAGATAAATACTTTTATGTTCTCATCCATACATGAAAGATTTTTAAAAAATGAGCTCATACAAATAGAAAGTAGAATTGTGGTCATTAGAGGCTGGCAAGGTGGGGGAGGGGAAGCTAGGAAGAGGTTGACTATTGGGTACAAAATTATAGCTAGATAGGAAGATGAGTTCCTGTTTGCTGTAGTTATGTAGGGTGAATATGGTTAGCTATAATTTTTTGTGTATTTTCAGAATGCTAGAAGAGAGGATATTGAATGTTCACAACACAAAGCTAATTTCCTTGATTTGATCATTACAGATTGCATACACATATCAAATTACTACTGTAGCCCATAAGTATGTATAATTATTACATGTTAACTAACAATTTTAAAGTAAAATAAAAATTAAAACTTTTATGATGATGGGTATGTAAATTATTCTGACTATAGTGGTGATTTTACAAAAATATACATGTCAAAACATATAAAATGTACAGTTAAATATGTGCAGTTAATTATATGTCAATTATACCTCAATAAAGTTATTTAAAAATTGACTTCATTTTATAAGAAATGTGTAAGAAAAATGCTTTTCTCTGGGGATTTGATTTTGTTAATAAGATGCTATTTGTATAGCTGCTGCTCCTACTTCTACTGGAGTTTGATAACCCAGAAACGGCCTTCCCAGACATTTCCCTCTCATGATTAGCTCAGAGGCTACCGTTTTACAACCTGACTGAAGTCCCACTTTTGTTCTTCAGAGTTCAGAGAGGGCTCTCCCTGCTGGCCTGCAAGAGTACTGTTGCAAGGCTACTATTCATTTGCCTCGGTCAGCAATGATTCTGGAATTAGTAGGTGATAGAGGCAAAGGAAACAGAGCAAGAGCTAACACCCAATCACATTTAAAACGTATTGGGGTTTTTTGAGAACATCACCCAGGTCTGACATCAACACCTCCACATTATTAAAAAAGTCACAGTCACCAATTATCTGGAGTTAATGAAGTTGGAAAAAGCAAATTATGAAACCCCATAGAGAACAAGCCCTGTGTTGCTGCCTGGGATACCTGATGACATGGACCCAACACAGCAGTTGCTTGTGAAGATTGCTTCTCTTCTTCCACTCTTTTGAAAGTTCAAAGTAGAGCCATGATAACCCTTGTAAAGAAGTTGTGTGCTTCACTGTGCTCAAACTAATTTCAAAAGAACTTCCCACATAAGGCTTGTGAAATAAGCAGCCATTATGAGAAGCAGTATGGAGGGACTACAAAAATCTAAAATTAGAACTACCATATGATCCAGCAATTCTACTACTGGTTTTGCATCCAAAGTAAAGAAATCAGTGTGCCAACGAGATGTCTGCATTCCTTTGTTTATTGCAGCACTATTCACAAGTGCCAAAATATAAAATTAACCTAAATGTCCATCAACAGATGAATGGATAAAGAAAATATGGTAGATATACACAATGGAATACTATTGTGTATACATAGAATACTAACTCCAGTGTCTACAGTAGTGACACAAACCACTCAGCAGCAACAAGCCACAGAGTCATGGTACCTTGCTCACTGTCATCAATGAATAAAGGACAAGCACAGATGGTGTCACAAAGCTGCCATGCCTTCTCCAGAGTGAATGATGTCTGAGGCCAAAAACAAGTTCACATTCTTCACAAACACAACATGATCAAATCACATAATAGGAAAGCCTGCTGAAATACCTTTCCTTAATTTACTCAAGTAATCAATAAATCTTTAGTAAGTATTCATCAGAATGCAAACTTCTTGCCAACAACCCCAGAGTGGAAGAGACCCCAGGATATATGGCTTAAGACAAATAGTAGTGTATTTCCATCTTGCCTAGATGTCTGCTAGTCCAGGGCTAGCATGATGGCATCACAGACGGGGAGATCCCAACTCCTTCCATCTTGTGGCTCTGTCCTTCTTAGTGTGTTGCCCTTGTTTTCATAACCCAAGATAGCTATCACATTCAAGTCCACAGGAAAAGAGATCAAGAAGATGTAGTGGTCATGTGTATTCCCGTTAAAGGGCATAATACATGAATCTGCTTAAATCTCATTGGACGAAACTCAAATAAATGGTTACACCTATGTGCAAAGAAGTCTGCAAATTTTAGTCTTAATTTTGGGTAGCCATGTGTTCAGTTACAATTTAGAGGTTCTAATTCTAAAATGAAAAGATGAAGGATAAAATTGGGAGGCAAATAGTCATCTCAATCATGCATATAGACTGCCAGAGCCTGCTATGAAGTATTGAACGAAGAAATCAGTCTTCCATATTTCAAATCCTTCTCTCTGCCTACTGTCATGACCCCATACTGTCTTCAAACATTCAGTGCCTCAGGACAACTCTCTGTATACCCAGAGTCAATGTTTTTCTTTTTTTTTTAGTTGGAGTCTCACTCCTGCGCCCAGGTTGGAATGCAGAGGCACGCTCACACTCACCCCAGCATTGAACTGCTGGGCTCTGGCGATCCTTTCGCCTCAGCCTTTCAAGTAGCTGGAACTACAGAAATGTGCTACCATGCCTGGCTAATTTTATTTTTTTTAATTGTAGAGACAAGGTTCTGTCAAGTTGCCTGGACTGGTCTCGAACCCTCAGGCTCAGGCAATCCACTTGCCTTGGCCTATCAAAGTGTTGGGAATACAGGCTAAGCCACTGAGCTTGGCCAAATTTTTTTTTTTAAAGCTGGGGTCTCACTCTGTCACCCAAGTTGTAGTGCAGTGGCACAATCATGCCTTTCCATAGCCTTGATCTCCTGGGCTCAGGTGCTCCTCACACCTCAGCCTCCCAAGTAGCTGGGACTACTGGCAATTGCCATTTTGCCCAGCTTACTTTTTTAGCTTATGTTGTAGAGACAAGGTCTCACTATGTTTCGCAGGCTGGTCTTTAACTCCTGGTCTCAAAGAATCCTCATGCCTAGTTCTCCCAAAGTGCTGGAATTACAGGTGTGAGCCACCATGTCATGTCTGACCTCCACTTCTTAATTTGTACTAAAAACTACTGCTCTCGCTGGTTCCATTCTCTCAGGAATTTCTTTAGCATGGCTACCCTGTATCATTAACAGAAATGCATTAAGAGACACTATATCAAGAATACTGATTTTGAAATTTTTTTTGAAAAGAGGGAACTCTGAGGCAGTGATGCTCAGGGTATTGTCTCTCTAATGTTCCTGATGGCCCTTGCAAATATTTCCTCAGATTTTTGACAGAAAACTCTGGGATACTTCTTTAGCCTATGATTTCTTCTATAGATTCTCTTAATCAATATTTCTGTTTATTTCAAGTAATCGAATGCATTACAATGGTTTAGGTTTAATCCTACCTTCTCCTTGACATTTTCCCTGAGCATATTAGGTCTCACAGGCCATATTTTTCCTTAAATTTTTCTCAGTTCTTAGCATTAATTTTACCCATACTTTTCACTTACATGCTTTATTACACAAACTGTTTACATTAATGTCATGTGTATTAACATGACCTTCTCAATAATTTCATCAGTTCCTTGATGATAGTAGCCATTTATAATGTTCAATACCAGCTCAAAACTTCAAATCTGATGAAATAATTTTTAAAGTATTTATATGGCATTTATTCTATAACTATCATTGTGAAGTCAAAGCTGACATCCATGAAAAATAATCCATGAAAATACAAAGATATGGTTAATAATCAAAGAATCACAATATGTCCCAAAATGTTAAGGCTAAAACCTGAGCAAGAAGAGTAGGACAAATTGGAGGCTTAATGGGGAGCAGGCTTGTGTATCACTGACAAGTCAGATTCCTTTTCAGTTTGGTTACACAGACGGGTAAACATTTTGGCAGTAATTGCTGCAGAATGGTACAAGAAATGACCATTATCAGGGATAATATGTGCATTTCTGCTAGTGTTGGGATCCAAAGTTTCAACTTCAAATGTCAGCTTGGATCCAACTTTTCCAAAAATTTCTCTTCAGTGACCTTTTTGAATGGTTCTTTTGCCCTGGACCTTACAAAGATCACAAAGGAATGAACTGAACACACACATTAATTGAACACTATGATATACGAGAAGAGACTCCAAAAGCCCAGAATTGATTTACTTAAAAAATTGTTTTTATTCTTATCCATTTAAATTTCAGTCACCTTCAAAACACTGTTTGTTTGATGCAATATACTATCAAGACTTTTTCCACTGCTCAAAACCATTTTGAAACATGCCAATTTTGCTTCTGCTGCTTTTTGTTTTGTTTTGGTTTGGTTTTTGGCTTCTCCTCTTTCACATCAGCAATTGCCCTTTGAGGACTTTTTTCATTCAGGGAGACAAAATGAAAAAGTCTCTTGTGGCAAAATCCGATGACTAGCGAGGGTGGAGCTTAACAGTCATGACATTTTTTTGGTCAAAAACTGTTGAACACGCAGTACAGTGTGAACAGGTGTACTTGTGAATCACTCATCATGCAATGGGCAAACACACTGAAGGAATCTACAAAAAAAAGTTCACAGAAGCCTCTCACCATCTCTCACAATAACACTAGCTGATACACAGATGCCAATGGATTCCTAGAACACTCACCTAGTAGGGGAAGCCTATACTCCATGGGGCCCACCCTCCAAAAAATTATTCCAGTTTTTTTGGGTGTCCCCCTTGTAAACAGATTAATTCTAAACTAAATATTATATTTATGTTACATATGTAGGTAAAACAAATTGTAGTTTATCAATACTATATAGCTAGGGTGTTTGCTATAATTCTTCCTCAGAATGAACCAAGAAAAATCTTTATCCATCAATCCAAATAGATCATCCATCTGTCTTCTTTCATTGTATGGCTTCATATCATCATGACTTCTTGGACTCAGATAATTCTATGCCACATGGTGATTCATAGAACTGATCATTCTATTGTATCAAATTGGACGTGCCAATCATGTGGCACCTCAGTTCTTCCTGTTTCTTTTCCTTCCCCCCCCATCTCTTTCTGCTCCTTTTCCATAGCTATGGTATGAAAAACATTAGAAACTCCCATATAAGTAGGAATTAAGTAACTTAAAGGAGAAGTGACACACCATATAAAATCATCACCACTGTTCAAGGATCCATCATTATTTTCTATCGCAAGCTATTACACTTGTTAATGCTCACTTACACTTAGGTGGGCACAGCTCTACCCATTGCAAATGACAGTTGTTTTGCCATATCTATGCCACTAAAATGGATGCACATAAGGAATAAAAAAGTATCTATCAGGATGTTTTGAGACTTGAAGACTTGGAAGAAAATAATTCTTTTTTCTTTCTTTCTTTCTTTTTCTTTTTTTTTTTTTGTTCCACATTTTGCATTCTGGCCTACAGTGCAACTGCACTAATCGCTCCAACCTTAGAGTGATACAATGCATTAAAGTGGCTTTTATGATTGATTAAATGCTCCAGCTCTGCTACTACATTTAATCAATGGCAGAAACCTGACACAGCTTCATTGGTTACAAGGCATTACAGATTACGCTTCACACATTTTAGTTATTTGAGAACAGATTATAATTTTTGTAACTACAGTATTTTTAGAGCTTCAGAGAATGACTATTGTTTCTAGGAAAATAACATACTCATTTTAATTCTAATTAATTTGAATGTCCAACATTATCGTAAGGTACATTTCACTAATACTTTGCCTTTGCAAAGGCAATAATAATGTCAATACTATGTTCATTTGAATAGTCTGGTGATGATTCTTAGAGTAAATGGTCATTAAAGAAAATCTGATCATCTAATCATCAGACACCAAATTTGTAAAATCTTGGAGAGTTTATATAGAGAAAATTTCATCTGCCTCAATCTTCCATGAACAAACAGATGTTCATCATCTTTCTTGGTTCTGGTACTCCAGATATACTTGTTCTCATATATACATATAATATTTTTATATATACTACATAAATATATACTATATATTATATAAATATATTACATATTTTTTTCTAGAATAAAGTGACGCTCTTTCTTCCCCTTTTAGGAGTGCAATTGGCCCAGATGCACTCTATATTGATTAAAATAATAGTTATAGACTTTTGATCATAACTGCTCAAAAAGATCTAAGGACCAATACTAACTGTCCTCTGAAGATGTGGCCCAATATTTTGTTTTCCTTGAGAACATAAGCCATGTCATACCACCTTTGTGTCCCTCAGAAAAAGTCCAATTTCTTATTCAGAGTGAGTGTTTAATGTATGTTTGCTCAGCATAGATTTTTTTGGTGTAAAAGCCCAGCAAATTCCAGAAAAACCTTCAAAATGACTATTGGAAATAAAATACAAAATATTTAAAATAGAAACCCTCTTGTTTACACCCCCAGAGGAAACTCCTTAGTAAACTCTTATACCATGTTGATTGCCACCCCTTTTAAATATTATCATGGAAAGGAAAATTTCCAGAAGAAGCTACCACAAAAGAACTCAAAAACACTGAGAACTTACATTCATTAATAAATGCACCAAAAATGGTAAGACTCTTCAGTTTGGGAAAACAGAACTGAATAGAGCTGCAACCAGCAGTCATTAACTATAACTGATCAATACTCTCTAAAAGTATTAAGATATTGAAAGACAAAGAACTCCGGGCTCGGTGGCTCAGCCTGTAATCCCAAGCCTTTGGGAGGCTGAGGTGAGTGGATTGCCTGAGGCCATGGGTTCGAGATCCACCTGGGCAGCGAGACCTCATCTCTACAATAAAACAAAAATTAGCCGGGCGTGGTAGCACGTGCCTGTGGTTCCAGCTACTTGGAAGGCTGAGGCGGAAGGATCGCCAGAGCCCAGCAGGTCAAGGCTGCGGTGGCTGGGAGCGGCCACTGCACTCCAGTCTGGGCGACAGAGTGAGACTCCAACTCAAAAAAAAAAAAAAAAAGAATATATCCTATGCCTCCTGAGGATCAATAAAAATTATTTAAAAAAAAAAGAAAGAAAGACAAAGAACTAAGACTGCTAAGGATTGGAAGAATCTAAAAAGAATTATAACTAAATGCAATGTGGGATCTTTGATAGGATCCTGGAACAAAAGAAATGAGCATTTGTGGAAAAACTGATGGAATGCAAATAAGATGTGTGGTTTAGTTAATAGTGTTGTACCAAAGTTGATTTCTTAGTTTTCATCATTGTACTGTGGTTGCAAAAGATGTTAACATCAGGGGAAACTAGTCAGGGTTTATATAAACTCTACTATTTTTGTCAACTTTTCTGGCAGTCTAAAATAAATTTTAAAAAGTAAAAATGGAAGCCTTGGCATGATGGTTCATGCCTGTAATCCCAACACCTTAGGAGGCCAAGGTGAGAAGATTGCGTGAGCTCAAGGATTCGAGCCCAGCCTGGGCATTATGGAGAGACCTCGTCTACACACACACACACAACCCCCCCACACACACACACACAAACACACACACACAAAACACAAATATGAGTTGGATGTGGTGGTGTATGCCTGTAGTCCCAGTTACATGGGATACGGAGGCAGAAGGATCTCCTGAGACCAGGAGATCAAGGCTGTGGTGAGCTCTGATTGTGTCACTGCACTCCAGCCTGGGTGACAGGAGTGAAACATTGACTCAAAACCAAAAAAAAAAAAAAAAAAAGAAAGAAAAGGAAAAAAGTAAAATAATAAGTAAAGATGGATAATAAATGAAGACTTTTACCATCAGCTCCTGGAGGTATCAATTAAAATCTTTTTTTAATTTTATCAATTAAAATCTTAAAAAAATTTTTTTTTAATATGTGGGGTACAATTCAGGATTAAGTATACAAAGGTTCATTATACAGGTACCCTTGTTGATAAAGTGTGCCCCCACCCCCAGCAGTTTCCCACTGCTGCCAATCCTGCCCCTGGCAGTTTCCCACTACTGCCAATTCCTTGTTCAGAACCTTTTAGAAGCAAGTACTAGAAATCCAACTCAAATGAATTTAAACAGTCAGAAACATTATTGGCTTCCTGGGAGCTCAGAAGTAAGTCGACTTCTGGCTTGGTACAATGGAAATTCCATTTCTATTTCTGTGATTCTTTTCTGCTATGGACTTGCCTTTGGCTGGACCTTCTCATGGCCTTACAACACCACAGTCACTGAGACTAAGATCCTTCTTTTGTTTTCTGAGAAAGAGAAAAATTGAATTCTCATTTTCTTTCTCATGGGAGGAAGAATCTTTGCAAATGTCTCCAACCATTTTCTTAAATTTCAAGGACCAGAACTGGGTCATATGTCTACTCACAGACCAATGACAGGTAAGACATAACCATGATTAATTTACTAATCAGAGCCCATCTTTGAAATGGATATGCTCAGCTTTTCTTGGGTAACATAGCTGCATAAGGGAGAGATAGAGACCTGAGTAAAATCTATCAGAAAGGAAGTAATGGATGTTTGAGAGATAACCAAAAGTGCTCATGACAATTATGACTTGAAAATATATTCATGAGACTTGAAAGAGATTACTAAAAAGCAGTTTACTATACTGAGTAGAAAATACTCATGTGGAGAATAGTAAACTAGGAGTTGGAACAAGGAATTGCTATAGGTTCAAGCATGCTTCCAACTGAGGAGGACTAGTAAACTTCAAGTTAATCTACAAATTACAGACAACCACTGACCTCTAGATTTGAAGTTTCCTTACAGATTTGCACTCACCCAGGAGAAAACAACTGCACCCCTAATAACCAGTTTTTTCTAAAATACCTCCTATATGCACAGGTTGACCTTGGGTCTATTTGGCAGGAAGTTATATTTCATGTTGCTTTTATTCTCTCTTCTGGCTCATCACTAATATAAATGCACCTTTTTTCCCCATGGCACGCCTTCAGTTTCCAGGAGATAAATTCCACATTTCTCTCCTCCTGCATGCTGAACAAGGTTGCTTTTAGGCATCTCACGTGTCTAGTCACCCACTGGGTTGCCACGTTTCCTCCCACAAAACATGGAGGTGACACCCACCTCCATGTCTAATCTCAATGATAGAAACAGAGTTGGGTCACAGTACGTAAGAGATCTGTACACTATATTAATTAATGCAGTCTCACATTATGTGCTTTATGTGTTAATATTATTTCCTACTAAGTTCCTTGGGCATTGAGGTGGAATGAGTTCCCAGATAATAAAAGGCCTAAATGTGCTGAATAATGATACAAATGTCACTTCTGCTCTTCCTCCCATGGACTTCTGCTTAGTGGCCTCCTGAGGGTGATAACAATAAAGCAAAGTTAAGGAGAAAGTTGGTGGGTGGGGACTCAGCAGATGTTTAGCCTATATGAGCCCCGGGACACACTCTCCTACTGAGGCCCCGAACAGCCTTCAAACTGCAATAAAATAAACCTTGTTATTGTAGCTGAAGGAATCAGCCTGAGTTATTGCCCTGCAGGCATTAGGAATTAGAATATGCATCAATCTATTCTGTGCCTTGAGAGCAGGTCTAACTCAATCTTTGAGAGCAGAGGTGAGAGGAAGAGACTGGAAAATCATTATATCCAACAAATTCTTCTCTCTCACTCCACGGACTCAGGTATCCTTCACACAAAACATGACTTCTAGATAGAACTGCTTATACTGGAGAATAAAATTCATAGGCTTGAAAAGCCAAATAATCTGTTACTGGACAACACCACTTCCCATTCCTCCCCACCCTAAAGAGTTCTAGTGATGGTCTGGTCTGTACTAGTTAGGTTGACCATACAGACTGACAAGTAGGGACAGTCCCTGTTAATACCAACTGTTCTGGTGTGAATCTTAACAAAGGCCTTTCTCTTTCTCAAAGATGCCTGAATTTGAGCAATAAATTACATGATCATTTGAGATCAGTGTATCACAAATTTAACTCAGGATCTCAGAAGTCCCATATTAGGGTCTTATCACCCCAATAAGGTCCTTATGAAGGTAATCAGAATACAATTCCCATTATGTACATTGTATACATAATACAGGGTAATTATAATATAATTCTCATTAGGTGTATGATAGAATACATGATATCCAATGTCATACAACTTGGTCACAGTGGGATCAGCTGTGGAACTCAGGTGTTCTAGCCTGATTTCAAATTTTTCACTGGACAATGTTGTTAGAGCTTCCACCCTCTCTCTGCAGCCAAGCTGAAGAAGAGAGAGGGACAGCTAAAAGATCTTTTTTCCTCCTGTATCTACACTATTTTGCTGAATTAGTCCCTTTTTTGGATACAAGAGATAGTATGATGTAAAGAAACAAGAACTAAGTTTTTTTTTTTTCTCTCTGATTCATATCATTTATTTTACTTTTTCTAAAGTAATATATGTTTACTAAAGAATATTTAAGTTGATACAGAAAATGTAGAGAGCAAAATAAATATGCAATCTCAGAATGTAGTGGTACAAAGTCTATTTTTAATTTTAATTTTTTTACAGATGAGGTCTCATTGTGTTGTCTAGGCTGGTCTCAAACTTCTAGGCTCAAGCAATTCTCTCACCTCAACCTCCCAAAGTGCTGGGATTATAGGCATGAGCCACCATGCCCGGCCAGAAAGTTGATTTTTAAAATCAGCTTTTTTGTTTGTTCAATTATACTTGCAGTCTATTTTGCTCTTTTTACAATGTATTTTGCATGTGTCTCTATTAATCTAGATTGTTAAATTTTCTTAAGGCCTCCCTAAAACTTTTCTAAGAGTTCTGGTACACAGTGATCCCCTTCCCTCTCCTGGATCTCAGCTGCTTATTCTTGTACTTGGTATATACTTTTTTGTGTTTTCCTAGTGCTGATTTTATTGCCAATCTTTATCTATGAGACTCAACCCTTTCCAAGAAATGGGATCCTGCCTTACAACTCTGCAATCCTTTGCACTCAGCAACGTGCCTACACTTGATAAGCATGGGAGAGCCGTCGTTTGAACTGAAGTTTAAGGCAATGATGACCACGGCTATGATGCTACTATCAAATGGATCTCAAATTGATTGTCTAGTCTTTGCACATACACTGCTTTCACTTTGTTTGATTATTAGCCTTGACCACATATCTTTAAGGAATTTTAAATCCTGTAAATAATACCTGTCTCCTCATAGAAAATTACATTCAGACCTAGAGCTTTTCAGATACAGAAAGATGTTGACAAATTGCTGCAAATTCAGTGGAGAGTTGCTGGATTGATTAAGGGGACGGAGGACTTGATTTATGAGCAAACATTAAAAGAACTAAATATGTAGGGCTGGGCGCCACAGCAATTCTGAGTGGGCTTGAGGGATCTGACAACTGTATATTAGTAGCCAGAGGATGAAAACAGCATTGCAAGAAGAACCGCTTACATTAGAGAAAAGGGCCTTTGGTGACACTCGCCAGGGATTTTAATTACTGGGGAATAAGTGTCCTAAGACATTAATTCGGTGCTTCTCAAACTTTAATATGACCACAAATCACCTAGGGGTCTTGTTAAAATGTAGATTCTGGTTCAGTGGGTCTAGGGTGGGCCTGAGATTCTGCATTTCTAGCAAGCTTCCAAGAGATACTGATGCTATTGGCCCAGAGATCAAACATACTTAGTCAAGCCTCTTCTTTTTTAGAATTATGGATTTTTTTGTTGTTTTGAGTTGGGGATCTCACTCTGTCACCCAGGCTGGAGAGCAGTGACTCAATCACTGCTCATTGCAGCCTCAACATTCTTGGCCCAGAAGATCCTCCTGCCTCAACTTCCCAAGTAACCGAGATTACAGGTGTGTGCCACCACAGTTGGCTAATTTTTAAATTTTTTGTGGAGACGAGGTCTTGCCATATTGCCCAGACTGGTCTAGAACTCCTGGTCTCAAGTGGTCCTCCCACCTTGGCCTTCCAAAGTACTGGGATTACAGGGGTGAACCATGGTTCCCAACTAGAACTATACAATTTTATTTGATTTGCACAGTACCATAACTTTCAAAAATGGGATATTTAGACAAAAGAAAGTATTCTGGAACCTATGAAGAAGTTGGGACACAAACCAGCCAAGCAGGGCAGGAAGATGAGTTGTTTTTCTCTTTTGGGGGTCTATACACTGTGAGGAACTACCCAAATCCATTGCTTCTCTCATACTGATCCTCCCACTCATGCCAGATGACAGTATTGAATGACAGCATCGGATGACAGCATAGCATCCTGCACATAGTGATTGTAGGGTTCCAGAAAGTTCCTTTTTGCTTCCAGAATAACTATCTCTTGATTAATGCCTGTAATTCTGCTGCTGGTGTTTCATTCCTTTAGCTTAAAACTTCCATCTCTTTTACAGTGGAAAAGTCATCAGTTATTTGCTGCTTAGTATGGATGGCTTTCAAATCCTTTTATGATAGATTTTAATGGAAGGCAGAAAGACATTACAAGTATACTATGTACTTGGGGGTGTAGACAAGGATGAGGACATCCTACACACTTCACACATAAGAATGAGTTCTTAAAAAAAGAGACCAATTTGCCAAGGTCACCCACCTCCTTGTTGCTGAAATCCAGATTTCCAGATTTTCAAGCCAACATCCTTTCCAGAGCACCAACGCTTACTTTCTCCTCTCTGGAAATCTGCACTGCTGTAGTCTTCATCTGTTCCAGGCTATAAATACAGCCAAGGGGCATTACCCCCAGTCCTGGAGCAAGTCACTGATAGCCAGTTTTTCTCACTTGAATTATGCTTAATCAGATAACTTAAAGGTAATGTTTCCCTCATCAGATATAATCCCTGCACAGGTGAATTTCAGTTTCTTTATGATAACCAAAGCAATTAGAATTAAAATTGGGAAGGTGAGCCCAGCTGTTTCCTATCAAACAAATAGCTCAAGGAGACTTTGAGTAACTCACTAATTCCTAAAAGTGACATCACCTCACCTCCACACATATGATCAATGGACACAGTAGGGATACCATCCCACCCCATCCTATCCTACCATCTCATGCCCTCCAAGTTTTTATTTGATATTCTATACAATGACATCTTCTGTTGCCATAAGGCTTCACAGATCACACAGTTATTTTATCTATATCTCTAATGTTACCTTCACGATAATCTTTAAGATAAGCATTATTGTTACTGTTTCCTGCCTTTGGCTAGAGAAATTGGTATACCAAAAATAAATAAATAAATAAATAATAATAATAATATTATGACCAATGTCTCACTAAGTCTGGAACTGAGACGCTACCTTTGGATTTCAAATCTCATGTCATTTTCACAAAAATATACCTCCTTGATCAAGTTAATTCTTTCAGTGCCAGGTTAAGACAAGTGCAAACTTATTAATTTTACCTAAAAAAGCAGACTTTGGTGAGTCATAATAGAACATTTTTTTGGTGTGCTCTTGTGTGACTTAAGATTTTCATCTCTGTCTTTCTAATCTGCCTCCCACCTGGAGAAAGTACATTTATTAGCAAATGATGGGGAAGCCTTGATTAACTGGACTGTAATTAGCTAGTAAGCTTAATATTTTCCTCAATCCAATGAGTTAAAAGAAAGAAGCAGAAGGCAAGAAAACCCAAATGGAGCAATTTTACTTCAAAAACCTAGTGCAAATCTTAAGGTCATTATGGATTCAGTGTGAATTCCTCATTTTCTGCCTCTATCTTTAGAACAGCACACTGAGAATTCATGGCCATTAAGATGTTGCCAAGGTTCTTTAAGATCCCCAGTCCGCAGAGACAAAATCAATCACATTCAATAGGCTCTCCTTACTGGGATGCAAAACAAAAGTAAACTCTAAGACAATGCCCAACAGAAAGTTTGACCAAAAAAAAAAATGTGTTAATTTGGCTTAGATTCTTGATTACTCATGAGATATAGCTGACCAAATTTCCCACTCCCACTCCGTATGTGTCCTGGTTAACTGAGTCTGTACAGTCATTTCTATTTTTTTCTAACTCTGCTACCAAACTGAAAATAACAAAGTATTTCCATCTCTATCCACTGGGATAAGCCTATGGGTCAGTTACACAGGCCTAGCCTTCATTTAAAGACTAGCTTCTATATACTTAACTCTACATAATGCCAGCCTAATTCTTTCCAGTGGTCTCAAATTGACTGTGGAGAAATCATGTGCATATTGCAATCACCTGGGGAGTTTTACAGTCACTGATACCTCAGTAACATTCTCTAGAGAATCTCATTTCACTGGTCTGGGATATAGTTTGGGCATCAGGAATTTTAAAAGCTACCTAGACAATTTTACATATATTTTAAAACCTTTTATATTATATTATAAAACCTTTTAATGAAAGAAGTATGCAGTCATAATTTTTATGATTATTATACATCTTTGTTGTCTATCCTATTTTTCAGGTATATACAAATAACTACAACTTTTTACTGTCTGGAGAGTAATTTTTAAAAAACAGGGTTATGTTATGGATAGAATGAAGTTTCAAACAAATACACACTTGAGCAAGCTGGAAAAACAGACATCAAAGAAGGTATCCAGGACAGACATAAAAATAGATGAGTTGCTGAATCTGAGGATGAAACTGATAGTTAAAGACCATGCAAAAATCCAAAATCAAAAGTTGCCCCCAAAAAGTGCGTACACATCATCAACGGTTAAAATTCAAGTGACTGTCAATATCAAGTGTCAGCAAGGATTGAGGCAACTGGAATTCTCACACGTTGCCTATAAGAATGTAAAACAGTATAACCAAGTTGGAAGACTGTTGGCATTATCTCCTAAATTCAACATTTACTTACCCTTTGAACAAAAGTTCTACCCCAGATGTATGTCTAAGAGAAATCAATACACATGGCCACCACAAGATGTGCACAGTAATGCTCATAATAACTTTATTTATAATAAACCAAATCATGAAGTAGTATAAATGCCATTCAACAAAAGAATGAAAAGATAAATGGTATTATTTCAATAAAATAAATTTTTTTGTGTGGGGTGGGGAGCAGGGTCTTACTCTTGCCCAGGCTGGAGTGTAGGTGCATAAGCATGGCTCACTGTAGCTTCAAACTCCTGGGCTCAAGTAATACTCTCACCTCGTCTACTGAGTAGCTGGGATTACTGACACACCCTGTCATGCCCAGCTAACATTTTTAAAACTAGACATGAGGTCTCATTTTCCAGGCTGGTCTTGAACTCCTGGTCTCAAGCCATCCTTCCACCTTAGCCTCCCAAAATGCTTACAAGCATGAGCCTTTGTGCCTGGCTCAAAATAGAATGTTATATAACAAATTTTAAAACCTGACTGATACATAACAGTGACATGGATGACTTTTATAGATACTATGTTGAGTGAAAGAAGCTAGACACAAAAGATGTATATTGCATAATTTTATCATATGAAAGAAATCAAAGTAGTGGTTATGAACGAGCTGAATAGTGGTTACCAACTGCAAAGGATCACAAGAGTGCCTCCCAGGGCACAAGAAATGTGCCACACCTTCTTCTGGGTAGTAGATACATGGGCGTGTACATATGTCAAAACTCATTGAGCTTTATTTGTAATATTAATGTACTTTATGTAATTTGCCATGCATAGCACACATTATGTCATATTTTTTGTTTGTGATAAAATCTCATTCTGTTGTCCAGGCTGGAGTACAGTGGCACAACTATAGCTCACTGTAGCCTCAAACCCCTGAGGTTGAGCAATCCTCCTGCCTCAACCTCCCAAGTCACTGGCACTACAGGGGCACACCACGACATCTGGCTAATTTTTTTTTCCTTTTTCTTTTCATTTTTTTTATAGAGATAGGATCTTCTTATGTGGTCTGACTGGTCTCAAACTCCCAGTCTCAAGCCATCTGCCCACCTTGGCCTTTCAAAGTGCTGGGATTATAGGTATGAGGTACTGTGCCCAGCCCAAATTTTTTTAAGTGTTTAAAGATAACAGTAATTCTAGCCGGGCTCAGTGGCTCAGCCTGTAATCCCGTGCCTTTGGGAGGCTTAGGTGAGTGGATTGCCTGAGCCCGCGGGTTCGAGACCCGCCTGGGCAGCGAGACCCCATCTCTACAATAAATCAAAAAATCAGCCAGGCGTGGTAGCGCATGCCAGTAATTCTGGCTACTTGGAAGGCTGAGGCAGAAGGATCGCCGGAGCCCAGCAGGTCAAGGCTGCGGTGACCGGGAGCGGCCACTGTACTCCAGTCTGGGCAACAGAGTGAAACTCCAACTCAAAAAAAATAAAATTAAGTTAAAAAATAAAGATAAGAGTAATTCTAAACACAGAAACTGAGGAGAATTCACACTCATTGCCCATCTTTGCATAAGGGCTTCCTTAGAAGACCCAAATCTTAATTTAGGGAGAGTAACTTTAGAACTCTTAAAGACAAAGACATTAGTAACAATGCCTGGAAACAAATGCCTCAATAAACTCCTGATCCTTGTCCTCATCAAATGGCATTAGGCTAATAAGCCAGGTTTTTCAAAGAACTTCAGTGTGCATCAGACAAATGCCCACTGGCCAAAACTGCAGTAATTGTCTCTCTTATGGGTATTATGCATGTGTATAATTTTCATCACCAATGCAAATTTTTCTTACTTAATATCCATTTCCCTATTTTAAAACTGTAAAAATTGGTAATTTGCCATGGGAATTCAGGATACTTGTGAAAATGAATAATGTTCCATTATGTTTTAATCACCTCTTATATGGGTTTTTATTTCTCATCTGTGGGTTGCTAGTTTATTAAAAATTGGAACAGGAGAAAATTAAAAAATCTTTAGGAAGACATGGTATTTGAATAAGATTTTTTCTTTTAAGGGCTTTGTAAGTGTAGTATGAACGTACTACCCTCCCTATCTACCAATGTTAAGGGAAAATTGAATTGACAGTCATACTGGTGTAATTCTAGATAAGACGGCAGACTGAATGAACAACCCAATCTTGGAAAATAGACGTGGCTTGATGACTATTTTATCATGAAAAACAGTTTCAACTAGAGAGATTACAGTGACTTGAGAACATTGATGTTGCATGGAATAGGATACTGCTAATCAAGGTGTTATTGATTCAAATAGGACTAGGCTCTGTCTAACAATAATCCTGGAAATCTAATACCAATGACAGGCAAAATATTATCTTCAAGTAGGTTGAAATAAAAACTTATTTCTAGTCTAAATCTCATCTTAGAATCACTAAATGCTTTCTCAAAGATCTGTCACTTAAAATATCAATATGTCTTTCAAGTCAAAAGCCTGTTTCAGTCAAATTTCTATTGTTATATTATTGAAATCATGTTAGGGTCACACTCCCAGTGGGGGGCCTCCAGAATGTTAGTTCAGGCCCACTAGGAGAGTAGGTGTCTGGTGTGTGATCTGGTGCCTCATGAAAGATGAAACGAATCGAACAGAAGGTTAGAAAATGTAGTTTATTTAGAAAGTAAATGGGGGCGGGGAATTCATCTCATCAAGGTAGGGGAGAGGGCCAAAGTCAGGAAACATGGTGATGGCCATAGCTCAAAGAACACATGGGCACACTGTTATGGTCTGAGTAACGCTCGGCTACTCCCCTTGATACCAATAAATCAAAGGAACTGGTAGTAAGAAGTTTATTTCTAAGTTTGAATCCAGGGAATCAAGGTCTTTCAAAATGGTTCTGCTCCCCCTCTAGGCCTTTACAGTTCACTTTTATAACCCAGAGTTGTTAGTACCTATACATTAGGCACGTGACTAGCAGAGCATTGTATAGAACTTGTGTTTCAGCTACATTTATCTATAGTGACATTTTTCTGTCCAGACTTCCTGGTGCTGGGTATTAGAGGTATCTCATAGCTTTTATCAGTAGGACCTGGCAGAAGCAGTAATCAAACTTGCCATAAAGTAAAGGACCTAAGACATCATGCATTACACAAAAGTTATACAAATCACAAAACTTACAATTACATTGATACCAAAGTTATATAAATCACAAGGTTTAAGATTACATTGATACTATATTATTCAAACTTATAACCATTAAGAAAAAGGGAGTGAAAGGAGATTTGCAACTTTTAGTTGATTGGGCGTAGACTACAGGGAAGTCAAGGATCCCCTGAAGCTACTTACTGGAAGTGCATAGGAAGGGGAAGTGCACCTTTTATTAGCTCTCAGGAATATTGTTCAGGAATGTGTAGGAGAGCTTGTGCCCTTGCCATGCCCTTCTCTAGGGGCTGTGACAATATGGACAGACATTTGCAGGTCTCTGTATCAACACCACATTCTAGTAAGGCAATGGCTGCAGTGGCCTGATAATGGTGGCTGGCTGCTCATAGTTGAGTCCTTTCAATCCTTCCTTTTGATGGCGGAAGGTCATTCAGGTGATTGAGTGGTGGTCTGCTCCAGGTCATCACGAAAGGACAGGTAAACACAGGTACTGACATCAGGTAATGGACAGCAGGCAGATGGGTAGGGAAGTCACATGATTTTGCCATGGTAGGATAGATGGGAGGAGACAAGGGGAGGGTTTTTTTCCTGCAAGATACCTGTCAGATGTTTCCAATTCACAAGCTTTTTAGCAAAAAGGTGGTCTTATTATCATTCCTGTGGCTTCAGCGAGCTAAGGGACCTGAATGTTTCTTAGAGATTATTACGATAAACCAGGAATCAAATGGTTGGGCTGTCCTTGTCTTGCATCTGATGGAGATTTGCCAAGGGGGTGGGGTAGGTTGCCAGCTTGGCCTGTAGCAAAATATCTGAATGTTTCCTAAAACCTTCCTATTGGAAATGTATCTATCTATGTCTAACCTATGCTAGATTAAAAGAGTATTAGTCTAAGCAAAAATGACTATGCAGAGGCAAAATGTGAACTAAGTTTATTCTAAGTTTCTCAGGATCCCTTCTTTCAAGACACAAAGCATCAAATTCCCCTCTATTTGTTGATTTTTAAAAATTACATTGGTCTTTGTAATATTTCTATAGTTAATTATAACAACAGCATGGTTATTTCAGTTATAAAAAATAATAATAAAAAGAGACTATGCCAGGGCATTTTCAATACAGTAGTATTGCAATCAACCCATGGCTCTATATAAGACAGTACATATTTCTTTTTTTTTTGAGTTGGAGTCTTACTCTGTCACCCAGACTGGAGTGCAGTGGCTGGTCCCGGCCACCTCAACCTTGACCTCCTGGACTCCGGCGATCCTTCTGCCTCAGCCTTCCAAATAGCTGGAACTACAGGCACGCGCTACCACGCCCAGCTAATTTTTTGATTTATTTAGAGATGAGGTCTCGCCAAGTTGCCCAGGCAGGTCTCAAACCCGTGGGCTCAGGCAATCCACTCACCTCAGCCTCCCAAAGTGCGGGATTATAGGCTGAGCCACCGAGCCCAGCTGATAGTACATATTTCATCTTACAAATTTATGTATAAATTTTACTATGCATCAAACTCTATCCAGGCTTTCAGGGATGCAGGGGCGAGGATGAACTTAAACCATAGTAGAGAAGAGAATGTAATTAAAGTATCACAGTTCTGAGTGTATAATTACAAACTGAGATAAAGAATCAGGGCTCAGTGAGAGACACTTATCTATGCGAAGGTCTAATGAGTTGGCTTGAGAGCAGAGGACCTATGATGGGTCAAGTGTTGGGTGTGAGAGTATTTCAGCCTCTCAGGAAGCAGGTTAAAGATTTTTTTTTTTTTAGGTTCCGCTGCAAAGAGACACCACGGAAAGGTCTCAGAAGCAGAAAGTTTATAGGATCATAGCAGCATTTTGAAAATATCAGGGTGTCAGGGACATCAGGAGTGATGATGATGCAGAGACATCATCAATGTGCTGCCACAGAATCTAGAGGAGAGACAAAAAAGCTTAGGTGACCTAATGATCACAGTGCTTAGGAAGCTCAAACTCTACAAACCTAATCCTTAATAAAGGTCTGGAGATATCCTCTATCAGGAAGAACAATGACTTCTGGAGAACTGTTGATTCCAGGGCTGGAACTGGGGACATACAAGGTGAGCCTAGAATGTGTTCAGAGAAAGTGCTTGAAGAATGATGAGGTCCTGACAAGCACCTCTTCCACAGAAGTTAGCTGTAAAGGGTATCCTCCAGCCAAATCTGGGACAACTAATCATCAATGTCTTCAACAGGATAGCAACAGGTTATAATTCTTTATATAAAATAAGTATCCATGAGTCTATTATTAATATGAGAAAAAGAGGGAAAGAGGGAGGGAGGGAGGGAGGGAGGAAGATCGATCTTCTTTATAGTAGAATGACCAACCAATAAATATAAAAGGAAAGATGGTATTAGAAAATCTACAGTTGGCAACCATTATAATAATTGATTCAGGTGAAATGATCAATGGGTGCTAAAAATAATGGGTGACACTTTGAGAAGTAACAGGACATGTATATAGTCTTAAAGTGTCTCCTAATGGGATACTTACTAATTATAAAGGAAAACATAGTAACTTTACAATGGAATCACTAGAAAATGCTACCTTGACTGAGTGATCAAAGCTAAGTTGAGCAATAAAAGGACAGAACTCCATAGTATGCCCCTGGATGTGATGCCCTGGGAAGAACACAAGGTCACTTAGGGCTTTCTTAAACAAAACACAGAGCCTAAATCTAATTACAAAAACAATGTCAAACAAACTCCAAATTAAGGGACATTCTACAAAATAATTGACCTTTTTTTTTCTCTTAAATTAATGCCATGAAATAAAAAGACTGTGGAAATGTTCCAAATTCAAGGACACTGAAGAAACATGAGAATTGAATGTGTGATCCAGGATTCTCTTTGACTGTAAAGGGCTTTACTGAGATCATATATAAATCTGAATAAAGTTATAGAATACACTAGGTAATATTATTTCAATAATATCAATGCCCTAATTTTAATTATACTATGGTTATGTAAGTGAAATTTTTTTTCTTAGGAAATACAGTGGAGTATTTAGAGGTAAAGAGTCATCTCATGATAGCAAGATAGAGAAAGGGCAAAAATGGAAAAACGAATATGGCAAGATATTAACATTTGGGAAATCTGGGTAAAGGGACACAGAATGCATTTTCCTGCAACTTCTCTTTAAGTCTGAAATTAGGTGAAAATAAAAAGGTAACAGAAAAGAAATGAAATAGTAACTTAAGACAAAACAGAGTGTGGGATTAGGTTTGAATCCTCTTCTACTTACCAGCTGTAGATCTTGAGCAAGTTGTATTAACTGTCCAAGTTTCAAGTTCATAATTTATAAAATGTCAATATTAATAAACTTTCCCTTCTAGGATTTTTATGAGAATTAAATAAGTTATTACATACATTATGCTCAATAAATTTATCATTAAGACCTAGAAAATAGAGAGGAAAGTAGACAGATACAAAACCACTGAGGGGGTCATGAGAGATTCTGAGCAGTACCTCTTGTTGCCCGCAGAACGCTCAAATCAGTCACTAGGACATTGACCTAACCGAGGCAACTTTCTTCCAGGGTTTTGTTATAACAAACTTTCTCATCCTTTCTCTAATCTTCCCCACTGCTTGTTCAGATCTCCCTGGTCCTCGTTATGCTGAGATCTGTCAGGAGATGAGAGAGAAGCAAGCTCACCAGTAAAAGGTAGGAAGCTATATTTAAAAACAAAAAACAAAAAACAAAAAACATTGTAAACATTGTCATTGTAAATATCAACAAACTAGGTGCCAGGCATTTTTAGTACTTATTGATGAGACACCCCAAATTGGTCAGAATAATTCAGATATTATGTTCCCAACCAGTGAAGAGCAGAGAACTGTCACCTTCCCAGACATGAGAACTCTATTTCTATATTTGGGTCCTAGGTTACCGTGGGTAAAATCATAGTTTGAATGTCAAGGAATTTCCTTTGCCATAATTGTTCATAATTCTCTCATTGTGGAAGCAAATTTTTTGTCCTCAGTTCAATAAATTTTCAAGGCTATCCATCCAGCAAATCTGTGAGGAAGAAAATGATCCCGACCTCCTGAAATCATATTCTACAGAGGCTCCTAGTTCTCTCCATGCAAAAGGCCAACTCTGTTAAATAACTTCCCATTGCACAGGACAATCCCTTTTTATGGTTCTCTCCCTTGGCCCTAGCAATAAAGCATGCAGTCTTATTCATCATGTCATGTTTCAAGGAAGAAATCAGAAATCTATCAGCTTTCAAGGCCTGAGTGATGGGAGCAGGAACAAAAAACACCTCAGATTGGGGCTGGGTAGGAGCAAAGTTGACAGCAGCTCCTGAGAGGCCATCTGTTTTACTTATTTATCACCTGTCAGGGCAAGAAGGAAAAGGAAACCAAATAGGACATAGGACTCAGTCATGCATCTAAAACATGCCCTTAGTTAGAGAACATTGGTGAAGAGCACAAAAAGAATCTGACTAGGGACGATGGGCACTGTCATGGATGGTCATGTAAATAATCACTTTAACTGGAAACCTCTTAGTGAAAAGGGATGTTAGTAACTCCACCAACATAACAGACATCTCTCAGGCCTGGCCCAGGAAAATCAGGGTATATGATCACAATAGTAATGAAAATGTTGGGTAGGTATTTATTCTAACGTTACACGGTGACTGTCCAGATTCCAAGCTATTTGTTTTAGAATATTAACATATGCAAAGCAGGGCCAGGTGTGGTAGCTCACACCTGGAATTCCAGTACTTTTGAAGGCGAAGCAGGAGGATCATGTGAGGCCAAGAGCTTGAGACTAGCCTGGTAACATAGCGAGACTTCATCTCTACAAAAAAATTTGTTTGCGAAACAGAGATTTTAGAGTTCAAATAGCTGAATGTCCATTTGACAAATAAAGTTGAAAGCAGAAGGAAAAAAAAAAAAAACTCACCACAATTGTAGAAATTTTAAGTGTCAGAGATCAAAGGTCTTTTTGGTATTGTTAGTTCAGCTACGAGGCTGGGATCCATGTTTCCAGACCATGGCATCTTCTAAGGGAAGCCAGTGTAGTTGGCACCTAGAAGGTCATAACATTGCCTGTCTCCTTATCGTGTGCATCTGAAAAAATAGACTCAAATATCATATCCTGAGCCGACTGTTTATCCTCATTCCTCAGACCGTGTTGTTTGAAAAGAAGTTATACTTATTGAAATGAAGACCCACACATGGAAGCCAAAGGCCACTACACCTATAATTACCCCGGCCTGTGCATGAGGCAAGACCTGTGGACACCAGCTCAATGCATGACAGAGGTACTTTAGGGCCTAGAGAGAAACTACATGTGGGTAGTGAGGGTGCTCTGGAGACAAGCGTGTGCCAGAACCTCACCAAGAGCATTGGAGAAAAGGTTGGACACACCCCTCAGAATACCAGCCTACAGAATTCCAGAGAAGCTTGGTGCTCAGATTTCTGCCTTCGGGTCAAAATCCCTCTCTCTGTGAAGCCCAGAAATGTACTTAATCCATTATTTCCTGTGAGCGATTTTCCTTCCACATGCAGCTGCCAAATCCTCTCATGCTTACACTGTCTCTCTAATAAGCCTCCGCCTCGGCCATTACAGGCCTATGTCTCCATTCTGCTGGAAGGGAATTCAGGAATTGTCTCACAATGCAGGAGCCTGAGAGGGAGTGTGGGGCAAGGGGGTTGCTCTCTCCCATTCTGTGTCCTCGGTGCTACTTAATCTCCCACCTTTTGCCCCTGGTCTGTCCCCTTTACCTTTAATCATATCTGGTTCCCTTAGAGAAGGACATCTCACCTCATCCTCCCAGATTATGGACAGAGGGAAGGAGCAGGAGGAAGGAAGTTAGAGACAAGGGAAAAATAAGGATAGACGGCAGGAAAAAGGAAATAAATAACTCAGGGAGGTAGAGGCAAATGCACCAAGTTTCAAAAAGGAAAAGTCCAAAGTATACGTTTCTGAGGTAGACATCTAGCTCTAGCAAATTTTTAGATCAGATTATTTACAGACTGTTTTGTGCATTCAAAGAAATGAAAACTCTCAGGGAATCGTTCCAGTTTTAGTACAGAGGCTAATAATACTTTCAATCTGCCAATAAATATAAGGAGCTGCCCCGTGAAGGTTGTTGTGAGCTGTGGTATCAGGGAAGCATGGGGAGTAAGCATCATTCCCTAATTGGATCTGATCAGTGGCTTCAAACAACTCCATTTCAGACAAAAACTAACTGCATCATACTTAGCCTTTTCAGTATCACACAATAAGACTGAGATCCTTCAGCCAGTATCATTTACAGAAATGCTCCTTGACTTGCGAAGAGGTTATGTCCTAGTAAATCTATCATAGTAAGTCAAGGATCAAACTGAATACTTTTTTCTCCCAGCACAGGAGATGGCAATAAATAGTGGGTAACTAGATGTTTTGCAATAAAGAAGCCCTGGGGTTGTAGAGCCATGGTTTATTTGCCCATAATATTGAGGAAAATAATATTTAACTGTTATGAAGACTAGAGGAGTCTAAATATATAAAATGATGGCAGACTATGCAACACATAGGAGGTACCAAAAAAAAAAAAAAAAAAAAAGACTCCCTTCTTCCACTGTTCTCTGGTCTATCTTACCTGTGTTCTTTTCTAACACCATTCAAAAAATCCAGTCAATGTTAAGGACAATTGCCAAAAAGAAAGAAGCAAGGATGAAAACAACACAAAGAGAGCGCATAGATACAATGGAGCGGAGAGGCTGGTCTTTCACAGACAACACAATAAAACAAACAACCCTGCTAATTGGAGAAAGGTAGTGTGAAAGCTCACCAGGAAGCAGCTGGGAATCTCCTGATATCCTGCAGCACTCATGAGGACACTGCATGTCAGGACTCTTCACTTTTACAATTGCAGAGGATTGCTTAAGCCCAATACGTGCCTCACTCCCCTTGGCCCTAACCTTGTCAGAAATTTCTACCCCTTAACACACCCTTCATAGGCTCCAGAAAGATGCTGACATGGAAAGGAGTTTGAAGCTCATCACTGCTAACCCCTAGTGTTTCAAGGAGACATCTGGGCCCTGACCACACAGGCAAGAAGATGTCCTGTTCTCTGTTGAGGTCTGAAGCATCAGTGGGGGAAAATATCAGGGAAGATTCTGCCCAAACAATCAGCAGGTGCCAGGTTAATTTTCTTTTATTAAAACTGGTAGCCAGGCACCTGTGAGCTAGGCATGGTGGCTTACTCTGACCACCTTGGGAGGTCAAGGCAGGAGGATAGTTTAAGTCCAGAAGTCCAAGACCAGCTTGTGTAACTGGTGAGACACCATCTCTACACAAAAAGTATCAAAAATTTAGCCAGGTGTGGTAGTGCACATCTGTAACCCCAGCAGCTTGGAGGCTAAGTTGGAATGATTACCTGAGCTCAGAAGGTTGTGGCTACATGAGCCATGATTGTGTCACTGCATTCCATCCTGAGTGACAGAGTTAGACCCTGTCTATAAATAAATAAATAAAGTGGATAAGCGTAATTTAATTCAACACAGATGTGGCATTTATCATCCACCCCAACCTCTCCCCACTATGAACCATCTTTTGGGACTGTACACAGAATGGCCTGGATGGTAGAATAACACCTTCAATATTACTGAGTGATATCTGACTAGCCCTTCTCTATTAATATACAAATCATTCATCACAAATGAAGGAGTTCACTGAAAAGGGAGAGGGAACAAATTAAGATCACATGGATTGGTCATTAATTTGAAAATATTGCTGATAAATTGTTACAAATGATTATTAACTAGCAAATTAGAGACTCTGCAGACAGGGCCCTGTCTCTGAAGGTCAACAATTTATGAACATGAGACACTACTTTGCCACAGACAAACTAATAATAAGCATGTGATAAATATTATCAAATGCAAACAGAACAGTACAGAGAATAAAAAATACAAACTTCTGGCTGGGTATGGTGGCTCACACCTGTAATCCCAGAGCTGTGGGAAGTCAAAGAGGGAGGATCACTTGAGGCCAGGAGTTCAAGACCAGTCTGGACAAGATAGTGAGACCTAGTCTCCATTAAAAAATTTAACTTATCAATTAATCAGGTGTGGTGGTGTATGCTTGTAGTCCCAGCTATTCAGGAGGCTGAGGCAAGAGGATTGCTTAAGCCCAAGAGGTTGAGGCTGCAGTGAGCAATAATTGTACTACTGTGCTCCAGACTGGGTAACAGAGCAAGATCTTGACTAAAAAAAAAAATTAAAAGAATGCAAACAAAAATAACTGCTAAGGGGTAACTCTGGTGAATATACTCTTATGTACAACTTAACAGAGAGAAATGGCGGAAATAGTAATATAATCAGTTCTTCTCCATGAGTAAGTATTTTATAAAACTAAATTTTAACTCCTTAAATACCTACCCACTCAAATTAATTGGCAATATTTTAAAGGCATATGCTTTCCTAGCCGGGCTCGGTGGCTCAGCCTGTAATCCCGCACCTTTGGGAGGCTGAGGTGAGTGGATTGCCTGAGCCCATGGGTTCGAGACCCGCCTGGTCAGCGAGACCTCATCTCTACAATAAATCAAAAAATCAGCCGGGCATGGTAGCGTGCGCCTGTAGTTCCGGTTACTCAGAAGGCTGAGGCGGAAGGATTGCCGGAGCCCAGCAGGTCGAGGCTGCGGTGGCCGGGAGCCACTGCACTCCAGTCTGGTGACAGAGTGAGACTCCAACTCCAAAATAAAAATGAAAATAAAAATAAAAATAAAGGCATATGCTTTCTTGCCTTGTTATACAGAACCTACTAAACCTACCTTAGCTCTGCCTGACCTCTACTAAGTGAAAAGTGGGATCTCCCTTTGAGTTATGAAGAGGGATAGGACCCAATCTGTCATGTGAGTATTCATTCTTTCTCCTCTTACCTCCTGGGCATGCTTTTCCCAGAAGTGCTCTTCCTCTTCCATTTTGTGTATTGTTTCATGTAATCTTAGGTTGAACTCCAGAATTCACAAATAACTCATGTTATCTGAAATTAGATAACACTTAAGGTCAAAGTCAGGAAGTACAGAGCCTGGGGAGGGAGGACTTTCATGATGAGGAACTAAGAACTCCAAGAGGTTCCTCACATTGACAAAATATAGACCACAGAGAAAACTCAAAAACAGGCTGGATATGGTTGGCTTATGCCTGTAATCCCAGCACTTTGGGAGGTCAAGGCGAGAGAATTGCTCAAGCCTAGGAGTTTGAGACAAGTTTAGGCAATATAGTGAGACCTTATCTCTACAAGAAAATCAAAAAATTAGCTGGATGTGGTGCCTATAGTTCCAGTTACTCAGGAGACTGAAATGGAAGGATTACCCGAGCCCATGAGGTCGAGGCAGCAGTGAGCCATGACTGCGCCAATGCACTCTAGCCTCAATGGCAGAGTGAGACCCTGACTCAAAAAAAAAGAAAAGAAAACCTTAAAACAAACATGAGTTGTCACTAGGGCTGATGACAGTTACCTCATCAGGCATGAACGGAGTCTGGCCCCAGAGACCCAAAACCAATGGGTCCAGGGAGAAATGGTGGACTGGTTGACACCTCAGGCCAGTAGGCTGTTTGCTTTGTCTGATACTCTGCTCATCTGAGAGCCTGGTCTTCATCTCTCTTAAGCACCTCCCACTTTTAGATGCCACACTAATTCAAACTGCTATATGGCTGCCTGCTCTGCTCCTTCCATGCTTATGACATCAATCCCACTTGTGGGTGTGACCAGTCCTGACATTTGGCCATTTGTTGAGGTCAGTTTCACCCAGAAGCAGACTCAGAGACAAAGGTTTAAGTAGAAGTGATTTATTAAGAAGTGTACCCAGGAGAAAGTAGTTAAGGTGTTGGGTGGTGGGGCAAGGATCATCCAAATACCAAAGGAGAAACTAAATGTGTCTCAGCCTCAGCCTGAGCTCCTGGGGAGCTCTGGAATATCAGCCACACCTGAGTTTGGCCTGCCTTGAGACAAAAGAACTGGGCTTTCGTACTCCTACAGCAGCTAGCCACTGGTGATGATGGCCCAGGAGTTGGGGTGGTGACATGAATTCCTAGGTACTTCCTGATCTCCAAAGAAGCAAGGTATTTCCAGGACCCAAGTGCCATCTGTTTGCAGCAAACCTTACTGAAGCTGGGAGATAGGTTCAGTGATTTACTAAAAGTGATCCACGATGATCTGTCCAGGCAATAGAAGTAACCTCTACAGCAGATGTCCCCAACCCCTGGGTCACGGACCAGTACTAGTCCATGGCCTGTTAGGAACCAGGTCACACAACAGTGGGTGAACGATGTGTGAGCAGAGCTCTGCATTCTGTCAGATCTGCGGTGGCTTTAGATTCTCATTGGAACACAGACCCTATTGTGAACTGCGCATGCAAGGGGTCTAGGTTGTGCACTCCTTATGAGACTCTAATGCCTAATGATCCCCAGCCCCTCTCCCACGCCCCCCACCCTATCTGTGGAAAAATTGTATTCCACAAAACAGGTCCCTGATGCCAGAAAGGTTAGGGACTGCTACTCTACAGCATTCAGTAGTATCCCTCCATGAACATTTATTCACTAAAATCACTGAGTTGCAACATGAGTGAATTTTGTGATGTGTGAACTATGCTTAAATAAAGGAGAAACAGAGGGGAAGAAATGTTGGAGACAGAGTCAGGCTACTCTTTGGAGAATGTTACTATGAATGAAAAGGGAAAAAAAAGGCAGAGAAATGGGTTGTATCTTAAGGGAAAAGTGGGGTTTAAGTGAGAACCTTTTATAGAAAGAATGCCATGTTGTAGTGCTGGTTTAAATGAGGCAGTAAAGAGGAAAAAGTGTATGATACTGGAAGGAGAGGGGAGAATTGCTGGAGTATGTTCTGAGATGACAACTGTTCACCAAGCCCATAGGATATGTCTGATGCTGCACTGTATATGCTATATTATCCATCCCTAACTTCCACTTCCCCATGAAATAAGTTATTGTACATTCCATTCAGTGAGAAAACTGAAATCCAGAGAAGTGACATGCATTCCATAAGAGCACACACCAGTGGTTTTAAGAGCTGGACTTCAAACTTAATTTTGACTCCAAAGGTGTTCTTTTCCCACCTTTGGACTCCAGTCCATCTAACTTGGTTACTGGCTTGGATCTTCCACAGACAAAGCCTACTCCTCTACCTAAGGCAGAACTTGTCTCAATCTGTTAAAATCAATAATTTCCACTTTCTTCAGGATGCTGAATCAGCTAGTGATAGGAAAACTTCAGCATGAAGTTAGGGAGCATGAGCCAAGGAAAGCAGTCAGCTTCTAAAAGATGAAAAAAGCAAGGAAATCAATTCTCCCTCAGAGCCTTCAGAAATGCAGCTCCGTCAAAGCTTTTTATTTTAGCCTAGTTATACTCAATTCAGACTTTTGACCTCTGGAACTGTAAAACAGAATTCTGTTGTTTTAAACCACCGAATTGGTGGCAGTTTGCTTCAGCAGCAAGAGGAAACTGATACACTTGGCATAGAACAAGGTCACTATTGAAGACCATGGGAACCATTAGGACCTCTGAGAAGCACACACCATGTTTTTTGGAATGAACCATCCAGTGTAGGTATGCCGGTGCATTGATGACTGCCTCTCATCCCTCGTTGGTTGAGTTTTACATCTCTCTATCCAAGTAGACTGCAAGACATTGGTGAACTCCCTGAAACAGAAGACAAAGAGTCATGATGTGCACACCAGTGGGAATCTGACCTTGCATAGAACTATCATCCACAGCTATGGCTTAAATCAGAGGTAGGTCAAGAGTATGTGATGCAGGACACACACAAAAATATTGCTACAGTTTTACATATGACTGTGAGTTACAAATATGTGTTATATATATATATATATATGAGTTCTAAAAAATAAAAAGCTATAAATCAATCAAAAAACAAAAGGACAAATATATGGACAGGCATTATTTCAAAGTATACTAACTAATAACAAGCATATAAAAAATGGTAAAACATATAAGTAATAGAAAAAATGTGAATGATACAATGAGTATCCTCTTTCCTATCTAAACTTGTACTACACTTGTGAAGTAAGTGTAAATTGTATCATTTTTGCCTTATGCCTTAAAAGAATTGAAAATGAATTTTCTTTGACTCAGTCTCAGTTCCAACCATTTAACCAAAGAAAGCTAATAATATATTTAATAATTTAAATATCCTAAAACAGAGGATTGCTTAAATAAATTTAAGTGTAAACATTAAATGAGATTTTAACAATTATCTTGTAGTAACTATTTTTATATATAAAAATACATTCACAGTATACTATTAAATGAAAAATCTAATTTTAAAATAGTAGACACCCCGTGGTGTGATTCAGTATTCCATAAAACTATTTTATATCTGAAATGATACATTTTAGATTTTTAGAAGCTATTATCTTTGAAATTTGTTTTACTTGTCAGCATTTTCTACAGAGTATGCATTTCTTTTGTAATACAATTCAAAATAAGACTAAAAAAAGAACTTCACATTACAATATCCAAAGTATATTTTATAAAATGACTTTAAGATACAGGGAAATAAAATCTATAGATAGAAGACACTTGATAATAACAAATAATGTGTCTTGAAATATGGGAGAGTTCTCAATTTATGAATAATATCCTAGCTATTAATTTTATTATTCTAATACAATAGAGTATTATATAAAAATCTAAGTGACTCTTTCAGATCCTTCATAATTCTTTAAAATTATTGGAAATTTATTATTTATATGGAACTTAGTTTTATTATATGGAATTTTAAAATTGTTTTATGAAATTAGTAAAATGCATCACAATAAAAACAAACCATATTACAGCATTGTTCTAGTATCATTTGGCATAAATGTTATCGAGAAACTCAAGCAGTGAGTTTGGAGCATAGAGCAGGATGAAATCAGACGCCTGGAGCTTATCAAAGTTCTCCCAGCTGTACATGAAAGAAGAGGAACGAGCATCTCTGATGTATTGAAATGTGGATGGTGGGTGGTCACTGGGCTCTCTCCACATGTCAGCACACAAGGCAAGCCATCCTTTCCGTAAACTGATTTAAATCCTGGCAAAAAGACTAAGTTCTACTGTGGCATCCATAAGTTTAGTCAGTCTCAACAAATCTTTTTATTGTTGACATTAGGTCCTAAAATAAAGGACCCTCCTTACACAGCTACAGATTACCCCTGTTGACCAGTTCTGATTGGATAAAACCAATTAAGAGCAATGCTAAATGTCACTTTAGGTCAGGCATGGTGGTTCATGCCTATAATCCCAGGGGTTTGGAAGGCTGAGTCTGGAAAGTCCCTGGAGCCCAGGAGTTTGATACCAGTCTGGACAGCATAGCAAGATCTCATCTCTAAAAAACAAATTAACCAGGTGTGGTGGCACATGCCTGTACTCCCAGCTATTCAGGAGGTTGAGGTGGAATGATCACCTGAGCCTAGGAGGTTGAGGCTGAGATGAGCCCATGATCATGCCACTTCTCTCCAGCCTGGGCAATACAGTGAGACCATATCTAAAAAAAAAAAGAAAAGAAAAGAAAACAGCAAGAGAGGGATAAAGAAAAGAAAATCATTACTTTTTCCCATAAGTTTACTTGATTTCAGCTTCAATAAAAAGAAGAAGGGATGGTTCACTAAATTGTATTGGTTTGGTGATTATGTCTGGACCCACTCTCTTGATTTTACAATAATTGTTTTCAAGCTGATCATACCATCATTCTAGATTGCAGAACCCTGTTTATTTAACCTCTCCAAATACGGTAGTACCAGTCTCTCATCATTCTGTACTTTTTCAAGTATTTCTTGGCCTCGGGATGCTCTGTGATTCACTTGCTAGCTTCTACATCCCTGGGATCAGGAACCAGGGCCTTCAACTACAATTTCTCTGGAATGCTTCTTCCATCCTGCAGTGTCACCCAACATCAGCTGAACTCTCTTTTGTGGCCTAGGGACAGAATCATAATTATCTCCTGTTTTTAACAAAATATTCAAAAATACAGCTGATCTTTGAAAATGGGGGAATTAGAGACACTGACATTCCCCTTAGTGGAGAATTTATGTGTAACTTTTAACACCCCAAAACTACTAATAGCCTACTGTTGACCAAAAGCCTTACTAATGACATAAACAGTTACATAAGCTGGGCTCGGTGGCTCAGCCTGTAATCCTGCACTTTGGGAGGCTGAGGTGAGTGGATTGCTGAGCCCGCGGGTTCGAGACCCGTCTGGACAACTTGGCGAGACCTCATCCCTACAATAAATAAAAAAATTAGCCGGGCAAGGTAGCGCGCACCTGTAGTTCCAGCTACTTGGAAGGCTGAGGCAGAAGGATCACTGGAGCCCAGGACGTGGAGGCTATGGTGGCTGGGAGCGTGCCACTGTACTCCAGTCTGGGCAACAGAGTGAGACTCCATCTCAAAAAAAAAAAAAAAAACAGTTACATATACCTTTTTAAAAATTTTTTGAGTTGAGGACTTACTTTGTCAACCAAGCTATGCAGTAGCATGATCACAGCTCACTGTAGCCTCAACCTCTTGGACATAGGCGATCCTTCCTCTTCAGTCCCCTGAGTAACTGGGACTACAAGCACATGTCATCAACCGGGCTATTTTTTTTTTTAAACAAAGTCTCACTATGATGCATAGGCTGGTCTCAAACTCCTGGGCTCAGGTAGTGCTCCCACTTCAGTCTCCAAAGTGCTAGGATTACAGGCGTGAGCCTGGCAATTACATAAACACTAGCACATATTTTATATTTATTATATATTGTATTCTTACAATAAAATAAACTGGAGGAAAGAAAATGTTACTAAGAAAATAAGAAGGAAAAGAAAATGTATTTACTATTCAGTCAGTGGAAGTGGATCATCACAAAGATCTTCATCCTCATCTTCACATTGAGTAGACTGAGGAGGAGGAACAAGAAGGGTTGGTCTTGTAGTCTCAGGGGTGGCAGAGAAGGAAGAAAATTTGTGTGTAAGTGAACCCATGCAATTCAGACGTGTTGTTCAAGGGCCAACTATAAGTACTGAACGTCTAGGTCATTTATGAGCTGGGTTTATATGTGATTCACATGTGTGCTTACGCAAATCAGTGAGCTTGTCAGAATTAATGTGCTCTTCTCCCTGCTTGCTTAGAGAACATGAGATTGAGAGAACAGGTCTGGAGTCAGAGTGCCTGGCCACAGATCTTGACTCTGTTGTTTACAAGTTATGTAATTTTGGGCAAGCCGTTGAAATCTTTTGTGCCTCAGTTTCCTCATCTGTCAAATTGAGACAATAATAAAATTGCATAACATCATTGGTTTTTTGGGAGGATGAGTATTAAACAGTGTAATACATATACATAAGAAACAATGTCTACTATCTAATACATTCTAATTGCTGTTACAATAACATAGCTCCAAACCATCTTTTAAGGCCAGGCTCATATTGTACCTGCTGCATCTAATGTATTCAAGCTGTGCAGTAAATACTTGGAAAATATGTTTAAAAGGCAGATTTCCAGGTCCTAGCATAGAGACTGATGGAGTATGCTTGGATGTGTCCCAGGAGCTGCCATTCTTAACAGGTATTCCAGGTGTTCTTATACAAGTAGCCTGCAGGTCTCACTTTGAGAAGAACTACTCAGCCTAAGCCATCTAATTACCCCTTGTCCACATGTCAGCTTTACTGTTCTGAATTTGTATGACAGTTGGCATTTGACATTTATTATTTTGTTTCATGTTTAAGTTTTATCATCATGTAAGATTACAAGTTACTCAAAGTCAGAGATTATATGTTCTTCTATTTGGTATCCTCCATAGCACAGAATATGGTACCTTTCTTATACCAATGTAGTATACAGACTAGTTTTTTGATGGATTGATCATTTAATCTTCCAATCTTAAATGCGCAAACCCAGGTCATCTAACTAAATTCAGTTTTATTTACTTATTTATTTATTTATTTATTTTTTGAGTTGGAGTCTCACACTGTCACCCAGACTGGAGTGCAGTGGCCGCTCCTGGCCACCGCAGCCTCGACCTGCTGGGCTCCAGCGATCCTTCCGCCTCAGCCTTCCAAGTAACCGGAATTACAGGCATGCGCTACCACGCCCGGCTGATTTTTTGATTTATTGTAGAGATGAGGTCTCGCTGCCCAGGCGGGTCTCGAACCCGCGGGCTCAGGCAATCCACTCACCTCAGCCTCCCAAAGACACGGGATTACAGGCTGAGCCACCGAGCCCGGCTCTAAATTCAGTTTTAAACAACAGCAACAGACTCTGCTCTTCAACATGGTCTAACAACATTACTTGAGGTGATTTTTTGGGAGGCTGAGGTGAGTGGATTGCCTGAGCCTGCGGGTTCAAGACCCGCCTGGGCAGCGAGACCTCACCTCTACAATAAATCAAAAAATCAGCCGGGCGTGGCAGCGCATGCCTGTAATTCCGGCTACTCGGAAGGCTGAGGTGGAAGGATTGCTGGAGCCCAGCAGGCGAGACTGCGGTGGCTGGGAGCGGCCTCTGCACTCCTGTCTGGGCGACCGAGGGAGACTCCAACTCAAAAAAAAAAAAAAAAAAATACAGTTACTCAACGTGCTACATATATATTTCAACACTCATGAGAAAATTTTGAGATATGGATTTTATTAATATGGATTTTATTAGGCCCCAAATATTTTCCAAGCAATTTATTAAGACTCAGAATAGTTATGCTACCTTCTCAAAATCATTTAGATCAGTTTGTTATACTCAGATGAAGCAGTAACTTGAACATGACCCTGGATAACCATTATTATAATATCTAAGTGCCATAATTCACTATATTATGCTAAGTTAATAATATGAAGTCATGGATTCCTAGTAATAGGGAAAAAATATAGTGAAATTCTTCCAAACCCATTTGCAAACACAAATCAGATTAGCTTCTTACTAACTCAGAGGCTACACAGAATTGTCCAGGTAGCTTTTAAAAATCCTGATGCCCTAACTGTGCCCCAGACCAGTGAAATGAATATCTCTAGGGAGGGTTACTGAGGTATCAGTAGCAGTAAAACTTCCCAGGTGACTGCAACATGTCCATGCAGCAAGATTGAGGACCACTGGGCTAGTTTCATGAGAATCTAACAAGTTTAATAAGCATAGATACCCTAGAGATATTTAAAAAGTAGAGACATTTTTAAATCCTCCAAGGTGATTCTGATTTACAGTGTGCTGTAAAAACCACTTGTTTAATCAATACTCTCATTTTTAAAATAAGAATTAGAGACAAAAAAAGAGTGTTTTAAATCTCATTATTAGTGGGAAAGCATGCCAAGAAATACTATTTCCTGATGTTTATTACCATTATAGCTGCTGTAAATATCCTATCTTTGCTGTCCTATCCTAATAACAGGTTAAAAAAAGACAATAGAAATTAAGTTCACTGAAGTATTAAAGGATTTTTAAGGAATCAAAAAGAGTAAATGAATAAATCTGCCATTAGGCAAACTCAACAGTTTTATCAAAGCTACATTGAATAAATAAATTTAAGGTATTTAGAACTGTACCTGGCATATACAAGGGCTAAGTAGATATATTCCATAGAATAAATATACAAAGAATATCCCTACCGGTATACATACTCCTTCAGGAGTGTACCTACCCAGGTCCATCACTCCAAGAATCTTACTCTAGCTATATTTTAAACAGCACATCTGTCTGGCTTGAAGTTCACATTCTAATGTCTATTTAGCACACTTAAAATGTTCATAACTGGAATCATAACCTCAAGTAAAGATCAGCAAACTATTGCCCAGGGATCCAATCCAACCCAACTTCTGTTTCTGAAAGCAAAGTTTTATTAGAACGCAGTCATATGCATTAATTTACATGTTGTGTGTGGCAGTTTCTATACTGCAACAGCAAAGATGAGTAGTAGAGACAGAGGTGTTAAGACCTGCCAAGACTAAAATGTTTTCCATTTAGCCCTTTCAAAGTTTGCCCACCTCTGATCTATATAATTCCATTTAGTAAAGAAAATTCTTCTCGTTTTTCTCTTTTTTTCTGCTATCAACGCAAGAACAAAAGTACTTGTTTTGAGCTTCATTTTCTCCTACCCTTCCCATAATTACCCACCTCATTCTGAGTTTTGTGCTTGTAAAGTCAGATATACTCTAACATGGGTATAATTTAAAATACTCTAATATAGGTTCAAGTTATAATGGCAAAAATCATAAACCCCTAAATTTCTTATGAGACTTAGAAGCAAACTATGGCATATTCAATGGTTGGGCATTTATAAAGTCACAAAAACAACGTTTCTTTAAGGTCAAAATAGTATGAGAATATCCTTATGTTACTGTGTGAAATGAAAAAGTCAGAATTCAAGATTATAGCAAGTATGATCATAACTATGTAAAACAAACAAACTATACATTTTCACAGGAAATTGCTAAAGAAAAACACCAAAATGTGTTAGCTTTACGCGATAGACACACAACTTTTTCCTTCTATTTTTTTATGTGACAACCTTCTATAATAAGCAGGCATTACCTTTATAATAAAAATAACCTTGATTTTTAAAATATGGAATATGAATTATGTTTTTATTTAAGTCTTAGAATGGCAATTTCTAGCATATATGTGTTAGACATGGCATGTGATATTTTAGTGTTCACAAGCAAAAACAGTATTACTAAAATCTGTTATATATGTACAATTTTTTGATGTTTACAAAGGTTTCTCAAATGCCTCATCTTATTCAGTTCTCACTACTTCAAAAAAAAAAAAAAAAAAACAAATCTAAGGAATTTACATGGCAACACTAGTATACCAATTTTGACCTCCCGCAAAAGTAGAGCACTCAAAAACGAGTCATGAGTATTCTATCGCTGCTAACTTGGACTTCCCTTGATACCATGTTGAAGTTAAAATGTAGCTAATGAGAGGTTTCTTTTCCTCTTTTCCATGGCATCTCAGGGATTCCCAAGAAGCCATACAGGGCAGTTAGAGTCACTTGAGTCCTGTTTGCCCATAGTTCTATCATGATGCAAACTGCATTAAAGGCCCAAATAGGTGTACAACGACTTCTCTAATCATAGTATAATGCTGTAAAGTCCCAGTATCAGTTGAAATTATAGTTAAGGCAAGCTTGTGTTGACCTAAGAGAAAAATGCTGATGTAAAATTTACATAAAGAGAGTTTATTTGGGTCAAGCTTAAGGATTGCAACCCAGGCATGCAAATTCAAGTTTGCCTTGAAGTTACACTCCAGGGTCAGGCGCAGTGGCTCAAACTTGTAATCCCAGCACTTTGGGAGGCGGAGGTGAGAGGATTGCCTGAGCCCAGGGGTTTGAGACCTGACTGGGCAACTTGGTGAGACCTCTTCTCTACAATAAATCAAAAAATTAGCCAGGGTGGTAGCACCATCTGTAATTCCAGCTACTTGGAAGGCTGAGGTAGAAGGATCGATCGCCTGAGCCCAGCAGATCGAGGCTGTGGTGGCCATGAGCATACCACTGTACTCCAGCCTGGGTGACAGAGTGAGACTCCAACTCGGAAGGAAGGAAGGAAGGAAGGAAGGAAGGAAGGAAGG
>NW_007248085.1:345636-361335 GCF_000164805.1 Carlito syrichta | reverse complement strand
TATACAAACATTGATTATGCAGGTACCCTTGTTGATGAGGTATAACCCTCCCTCCCCTAGCAGTTTCCCTCAATTGCCAATCCCACCCCCACTCCCCTGACAATTTCCCATTACTGCCAAACACTTTCTTATAGTATTATAATTGTTCAAGGTCCGCTTATAAATGAGAACATATGGTACTCTGTTCTTTATTTCTGTGATAGGTCACCGAGTATGATCAACTCCAAATCCATCCAAGTTGCTGAAAAATCCATATATTTGTCCTTTATGGCTGCATAATATTCCATTGTGTATATGTACTGGATGAGTGAACTTTTAAAGGAAAAAAAGAGGCAGTTTTTGAGGTATTTATCAAGAATGTTAATTAAAATACCTTAAGCAGCCAAGTATGCTGGCTCATACCTGTAATCCCAGGACTTTGGGCGGCTGAGGAAAAAGGATCAAGAACAACTTAGGCAACATTCGTGACACCATCTCTACAAAATACACACACACAAAATTAGCTGAGTATGATGGTGTGCACCTGTAAGCCTAGCTACTAGGGAGGATGACGTAGGAAAATCACTAGAGTCTAAGAATTTGAGGTTATGGTGAATTGTAATTGTGTCACTGCACTCCAGTCTGGATGACAGAACAAGTCTTAAATAAATAAATAAATAGCATAAGCTATTGATCGGTTATACATTGATAAGCTATAGGGTAGAGGTGAGAGGGTCTTGTGGGGCATTATTAGGTTAATTCATAGCTACTTGTGGCAATAGTGAGGAGTTTAGGAGAAATATATATGTAGCTCAAAAGGGGAGGACAGTAGATTGTGACTGCCATCTCATTTTGCTGCCTCTCTGGGTCTGATAATTTTAAAAGGCATGTATTCCTCAGAGAACAGTTATTTTCTTTTGTCCCTGGGCAAGTTGAACTCTTTCAGTGACCAAACATCTTGACTGGCTTTCTACTGCCCAGCGGGTCTTGATGGGTCAGTCGTGCTTCAGAGGACCTGACAGGGTTCTGCATACTAGTCTACAGAAATTAAAACAGCAGATTTCCTGTCACTGCAGATCTACCGTTTGGGCATGGGATACTGGTAGGAAAATCTTCCTTGTCTAGGTGGAGAAAGGCTGGCCACAAGACTCTGGCAACGGGCACCAAGTGAATGTACACCGCAGGCTAGCTTTCTCAGCCTGAGCTCTGGTTGCCAGGCACTGCCAGTGGAGAACAAGTTCTTGAGGGTTGACTGGTGGTAGATGTTCAGCGCATAGGTAGGTTCCCAGCTCCACACTCCAGCAGCATGCCACTACACCCTAAGCAGCTGTGCTCCCATGTGGAATCAATGACCTCTGCATGGCTGGGAGGAGAAAAACCGATTCAGACTATGTCAAAAGCACTAACCTCCCTCTCACATACAAGGCAGGGCTGCAGAGCCTATGTGAGTCTAATGCTAGGTGGAGATGGGACTCCTCAACTCCAAGATCAGCTGCCAGGACTCTCTCCTCCTTGGCCCTGTATGTTCCAAGAGTCCTCTGCAGAATGCAGGGTGTTTATTCTGTCCCAAACTACTCAAGCAGCCTACGTTTATCAGCAGTTGGGTCTGTCCTCTCTCTTCCACTTGACAAGAGATGTGTAGGTTGGCTATTTCTTGGTGGCCATCTTGGATCCACTTCAGATTTGCATTTTAATAGGATGCTACTAAAGAGCATAGAAAGACTTTCTCAAATTATAATGTCATTCTACCTATAACCTATCCTTCCCAGCTCAAAATTAATCTTAATCTCTATTCATTCTTACTTCTTTCCTTTTTGTCTCATCTCTTCCATTCTCATGATCAGAACTTTATAACACCTCTGCAGACATTTTGTTCTTCAATTAACCCCATCATATTGATTGTTCCATTTCTTCCTCAAGGCATCTTTCTCCTACTGTAGTTAACAAACAAACTCATGGTACTGATACTGGTGGGCTGGGGAGGGTCTTCTGAGACAGGTGAGATGCTCAACTTCAGCCTGATACTCAGGTTCTTGACAGCACCATGAGGAAGAATTCAGGGGCTAGAGAGAATAAAATAAAAACAAAAGTGACAATGGTTTATTGTAAAATAAAAGTACACACTCAAGGGAGAAGAAGTGTGGGGTTACTCAAGAGAGTGAGTTGCACCCAACAGGGTTCAAGATTTTTGTTTTCAAAGCTCTCTCAAACTATAGGGTGGAATATTCATATTGAGGTAAGAATATTCACAGGCTTTTCAGGAAAGGAGTAAGATTTTCCTGGAATTGTGTACCCTTCTTTTTTCTGTCCATATTTGGTCACAACAAAAACTGTTACGGTGCTGGTAGGTGTGTCATTTAGTATGTTAAAATATTACAATGAGGATATAAAGCTTGGAGGTCACTTGTTGGTCAAGTCTGTTGCTCTGTTGGATTAAACTAGATTAGACTAGGGGAAGACAGTACCTTTTGTAATCAGGCTTCCAGAGCATTTGATAAGTCCTTCTCTTGCAAGTCATGTGATTTCTTAACTTCTTCCTGGTATTTTCCCATCCTACTGTGACTACCAGTACTATTCCAATCTCAATACCATGTTACTCAAGACATTCAGCAACTGAACTCAAGCTACATATCAAACCTCCCCTGCTCCTTACCTCCACTGATTTTGAAGAAAATAAAATTATTTCACCCCAAAATATACTTATCTGGTCTATTTTGAGATGGCTGTTTAAAGTTCCTGCAAACAGAAGAAACTCTGCAAAGCTGTTTTTTGTGGAGTAGATTAACGTCTGTAGAGAAAATCTGCAGTGATACAGCCAGATTTTCTCTGAGGCCTTCCCTTGTCTAGATGGAGGAATGATTAACTGAGAATCTGACACCTTTAAAGGTCTAAAAGAAATAGTTACCATCATCCATTCTCTCTGAGGGCTGCTGCCTTTGTGGTTTCATCTATATAACAAAACCACCTTTGCTCACCCATCCTCCTTTTCTCCCTTTCCCATAACATTTATTTTGCCATCAAAACTTGTTTTACCATGAATCAAGGCCCCATTCTTTCCATGATCTCAAGATGACATATAAGCTTCTGAACTCCATCTGAGGGTTGGGGTAATCGCCTATGATTTTCTACCGTATGCACATTAAAAAATGAGTATGCTACTTCTCCATTTAATCTGTTTTTTAAAATTTTTGTCTTAGAAAGCAGAATTTATTGGGAGGGGACTTGAGGGGGTTGCTATACTCTGCTTTTTTCAGTTGATTTTTTTCAGTGAAATTTCAGAAGGCACAAAGGATCTTTTCCCATGGCCCCTACAATTTTTATCTCCACACAAAAGCATTTGTCATTCATGGAATATACCTGATTCTGCCACATCTGTATGCCTTTGCCTTGTTGGTATCCTCCGAGAAAATTTTCTTCTACTTCTTCAATGTCTAGTGAACATCTTATCCTTCTCTGCAAAGTCTTCCAATCTCTCCCAAGCAGAGTGAACTGATTTCTCCTCAAAACTACATTACAGTCTTCATATAATTATATCACATAACTCAGTGCATTCTGTTGTAATTTGACATTTGTTTCTATAATCCTCATTTTATTTGTACTACTTAGTGGCAAAGTCTATCTTATCCTTGCTGTATACCCATTCCCATCTTTACTACGTCTGAGCTCATAGCAAACAGCTGTGCACACACGATGATCAAAATAATTATTGGATTGTAAAGAATAAATTCATGAATCATTAATGACAATGATGCTGAGTGGGGTGTGGTATGACATTCTACAGGTTCATTTGACTTTGCCACAGAAAAGAGTTTAAGAGTGAACCCAAAGTATAGTTTAAGACAGAATTTATTAGCTAGAAAGAGGCATGCTCAAGAGTTAGCATAGCACAGGTGCCTTAAGAGAGGATACATGCTTGCCTTTGGCAAGATGCTTTATATACTTCACAACCACGATTAAGCAAACCATAAACTGAGAGCAGTGGGCTGCAGGTATTTGAATAGGAGTTTTGATTACCATCTCTCAACCTCCAATAAGCTAAGAGGGTGGGTTGCAGGTGTCTTGTCATCAGTTTTCATTGCCATCTCTCAACCTTCTAAGGTTACAAGGCACTTCTAAATAATTAAATATATTGCCTAACTAAATTTGGGCTTTTCTTAGAACATCTTGTCTATGTTTGGGGTAATTCTCTGTTGTTTCTGTGATTACCGCACTGGTAGATTCACATTTCAGCCTGCAAGTGGTCAGGTCTGATGTGACTGGTCAAATGAAAGTCATGTACTGATAAGAAAAATGTCTGAATACAGTGGCTCATGCCTGTAATCCCACCACTTTGTGATGTAGAGGTGAGAGGATTTTCTGAGAGTAGGGTTGTGAGACCAGCCTGGAAAACTTGGCAAGACCTTGTCTCTACAATAAATTATAATACAAAAATTAGCCATGCTAATAAAAAAAAATTAATGGTGGTGCATGACTGTGGTTCTAGCTATTTGGAAGGCTGAGGTGGATGGATTGCCTGAGCCCAGTAGGTCAAGGCTGCAGTGGCTGTGAGTATGCCACCAATGCACTCCAGCCTGGATGACAGAGTGAGACTGACACACACATATACACACAAAAAAATTCTCTTTTTTTAAAAAATTAAAATCAAACAAGCATGCATTTTGAACGACCAGATATAAAATGTAAGTTAAGTGCTGTAATTAAACAAGCATTACAAACAAATTAATTTAAATTATGTGGAATACTTATTGCAATGTAGTTAATCAGGTATTAATATTGCTAGCAAGTCATGTAAAAAAATTGGGGTTCAGGAGTCAAAAAAGTTACTGTTTATTATATTTCAGGTTTATGCTGAACTAATCTATAAAAGTAAGCTATAAATATAATTTTAAATGATAACTATAGCTATATTTAAAAATGAACTAAGTAGTTAGTAAATTAATGGATTTCTGGAGTTAAGTAATAAAGGTAGAAAAACTTTTGAGAGAAATTTTCTTTCTCTGAATATACTTAGATACTCTCATTGAAAGGAAGAGTAAGAATTCCTGGCAGAGCTTAAGATGGCAACCAAATAGGTCAGACTGTGAGAGTCTCTGCAAAGGCAAATGTCCATATTCTGTGTGAATAGGCATGTGCTGGTGGGAGAGTGAAAGTCCATCCAATGGGAGACTCAGGTTCATGCACCCAGGCCCCCCCTCTGAAGGTGACTGCAAGCCCCCACCACCCTGAGATAGGAGCGTAGGTGCACTCACAAGATCGTCTGCTGCTTGTGGGACTCTCCTGCCAAATCCAGCTGATTCTCTCTCTTTTATTTATTTATTTACTTATTTTAAAAAATTTTTTATTATAAAGATGTGTGGTACAATTCAGGGTTCAGTATACAGACGTTGATTATGCAGGTACCCTTGTTGATGAGGTATGCCCCTCTCTCCCCCCAGCTGATTCTCATTGCCTGTTGCCTGGCCCACACCATCAACTGTTATACCGGATCAGCTGAAGTCTCAAATCTGATCAGTAAAGAGAGAGGATCGGGGAGACCCTGAGAGGTACTCCATGCTCAGTGAGGAGATGCCAACTACAGCCACTTTCTCTGTCCCAGGATCAGGCAGAGACCTACATTGCCCCACTCAGCTCTGCCCAGGTCTGCCCAGCATCCAGCTTGGGACCTAAGGTAATCGCATCAAACTGGAGAAGACAGAAGCCACCTTTCCCATGCTAGATGGGACACAGACAGGTCAGATCTGAGTGGCAGACTTGACAGGCAGAAAGTGGGCTGAGTCCAGATCTGATCCACCCTCCCAAAGTAGTCCTGGGGCAGCTGACCCAAGCTGTGAGAAACTCTATCTGCCTGTTCTGAGAGCAGAGAGGAGGGGCTAGAGAGCAGAGCTGAAAGGACATTGGACTTACAGGAAAGAACTCAGAGCAAGTTTGGTTCTTTGTTTTTTTTTTTTTTTGGTCTGTTTGTTTTGCTCATTTTTGTTTGTTTTTTGTTTTAGTTTTTTCTCTTTCTGTTTTTGAAAATGTTTTCATACTTGCTTTGCTTCTGTTATTTTACTGATTTTTTTTCTCTATTCTTTAGACGTCCTGTTTGTTTATGGGACGAGAACAACAAAAGACAGATTTTTGTTGGACTGTGTGTTTGTATGACTATCTGTATGTTTTAGGGTTTTTTTTTTTACTCTTTTCTGTCTTTGTGTCTCTTTTCATTTGTTAGTTGATATGTCTGTCTTTCCCCTCTTTCTCTCTTCTCTCTCCACCTTCCTCTTGCCTCCCCCCTTTTCCATTATTTTCCTTTTTCTTAGCTCATTTTGCTTCCAGAGAGCAAACCTATACCCCCACTGCATGGACAGGTTGTAAGGCAGTGAGAAGTGGGTTCCAGGCTGCCCATACACCTGTCGGTGGATACTAGAATCTGCAGATGGATTTTGAATCACAGTTCCCCCCCTCAATTAAGCCTCTTAACTGCAAAAAGCACAACCCCCCCCCCAACCCATGGTTCAGCTTCAGAACTGAACAAAGCCAGATCATCCACATAAGGAAGAATAGGAGACTGAGCAAACAGAAGTAAAGGCAACCCCACCATCCCTGAACAACAGAATTAAAGAAGGGGGGATGGGAGGGAGGGAGGAAAATCTACACAAATGAAGAAGAAGCAAAAGAAGAATATGTGTTTCACATAGACCCCTGGGAGGTCAGACACTGAGAAAACAGACTGCAGAACACAGACACTGAAGAGCCCACATAATGACTGTCCTCAGACTACAAACCCAGATATCAAGATACTAGTAGAGAGAATAAAAAGAATTCAGGAAAATAGGAAGGAGTTAATAGCTGAGATAATAACAGTAAAGTATACTGTAAATGAAATAAATAACAAACTGATAAGCATGGAAAGCAGAATTAGCCAAGCAGAAGAAAGAATCTCAGAGCTTGAGGACCAAAATAGAGAACTAACCCAAGCTGTCAAAAACATAGAAAAGAAGCTTAAAAAGACAGAACAAAACCTTCAAGAGATGAGTGATTACTTCAAGAGACTGAACCTAAGAGTAATTGTACTTCCTAAGGCAGAAAGAGAGACAGAGACCATCCTGAAACAAACATTCCATGAAATTAGTCAAGAAAACTTCCCTCATCTCATCAGTGATACGACCATTCAAACACAAGAGATTCAGAGAACCTCTGCAAGACAACAAATGAGAAGACCAACTCCTAGACAACATAGTAATTCGCCTAAACAAAGTAGGTATACAAGAAAAAAAGGTCAGAATATCTCCTGGGGAAGACCAATAAGAATAGCAGCAGATTTATCTACAGAAACCCTTCAGGCTTGGAGAGCTTGGAGCCCAGTATTCAATGTTCTCAAAAATAAACAATTTCAATCAAGAATAACCTACCCAACTAAGCTAAGTTTCACCAGTGAGGGAGAATTAAAATTGTTCCCAGACATTCAATCCCTTAGAACTTATACTGCCTCTAGACCAGCTCTACAAGAAACACTTATGAAAGTATTAAACACAGAAGAAAGGGAAAAAAGAACAACAATGTTCTTCACTACACTGCAGGAAAAAGATTAAAAAAACACTTGAATCAAGCCAAAAATCAAAAGAAAGACAACAAACAAACAGGAACAACAACAACTCTATAAGAACACCATGGCAGGGATAAGCTCTCACATTTCAATAGTTAGCCTGATTGTGAATGGACTAAATGCACCACTGAAAAGACATAGGATGGCAAAATGGATAACATATCATGAGGCAACAATATACTATCTCCAAGAGTCTCATCTCACTAGAAAGGACACTCACAGACTCAAAGTAAGAGGATGGGAAGCAAAATTTCAGGTGAATAGAACACAAAAGAAAGCAGGAGTTGCAATCTTAATATCAGACAAAATACCCTTTAAGCTATCAAAAATTTTGAAAGATACAGAAGGTCACTATACAATGATAAAAGGTTCAATCCATCAACCAGAAATATCCATCCTAAACATATATGTACCCAACATAGGAGCATCAATTTTCATAAAGCAGTTTCTAGGTACACTTAAAAATATATTGACTCTAACACTATCATAACTGGGGACTTTAATATCCCATTCACAACCCTAGACAGATCGTTGAGACAAAAAATCAACAAGAAGATCCAGATCTTCAATGTAACTCTTGATCAAATGGAACTAATTGATACCTACAGAGCACTCCACCAAATGACCACAGAATATACATTATACTCATCACCACATGGAACATAATCTAAGATCGACCATCCTTGGCCATAAATCAAGCAAAAATAAATTTCATAAGATTGAAATTCTACCATATACCTTCTCAGACCACAGCAGAATAAAAATAAATATCAACAGCAACAAAGTTTCCCCCAAATGCACAAAGACATGAACGCTAAACAGCATGAGGCTAAGCAATTCCTGGGTCAACATGAAAATCAAAACAGAGACTAAAAGATATCTAGAAACAAATGAAAATGAAAAAACATCTTACCAAAACCTTTGGAATGCCATGAAAACAGCAGTAAGAAGGGAATTCATATCTCTACAAACACACATGAAGAAAATGGAAAGATCATTAGTTAACAGCCTAACAAGTCACCTAAGAAAGCTAGAAAAGCAAGACCACCAAAACCCCAACTTCAGTAGAAGAATTCAGATCACCAAAATAAAAGCCCAAATTCAGGACATAGAAGACAAAAAAATAATAAAAAAAAAAAATCAATGAAACAAAAAACTGGCTCCTTGAAAGAATAAATAAGATTGATGGTCCCCTAGCTAGATTGACCAAGAAAAAGAGAGATTACATCCAAGTAAACACAATCAGAAACACAAAAGATGAAGTCACAACTGACCCTGAAGAAATATAAAAGATTATCAGAGACTACTATGTATACTTGTATGGAAACAAACTTGAAAACCTAAAGGAAATGGAGGATTTTCTGACATTACACAACCTCCCCAGGTTGAAACAAGAAGAAATCGAGACCCTAAATAGACCAATAACCATCCAGGAAATTGACTATGTCATAAGAAAACTATGTACCAAAAAAAGCCCTGGACCAGATGGCTTTCCAGCAGAATTCTACAAAACATACAAGGAGGAACTGATACCAATCCTATTGAAAGCATTCCAGGTGATTGAGAAAGATGAAACTCTCCCCAAATCATTTTATGAAGCTAGCATCACGGGATACCCAAGCCAGGTAAAGATCCAACAAAGAAAGAGAACTACAGGCCAATATCTTTGATGAACATAGATGCTAAAATTCTCAACAAGATCCTAGCAAACTGGATTCAACAACACATATCAAAAATCATCCACCACGACCAAGTAGGCTTCATCCCCAGGATGCAGGGCTGGTTCAACATTGGTAAGACTATAAATGTAATTAAATATATCAACAGACATAAAAACACAAACCACATGATTATATCACTAGATTCAGAAAAAGCTTTTGATAAAATCTAGCACCTCTTCTTGATAAAGACCCTTAAACATCTAGGCATAGGTGAAACATACCTCAAAATAATAAGCACCATCTATGAGAAACCCACAGCCAGCATATTGCTAAACAGACAGAAATTGTAAATATTTCCCCTGAAAACTGGAACAAGAGAAGGATGCCCACTCTCACCCCTCCTGTTCAACACAGTTTTAGAAGTTCTTGCTAGAGCAATCAGAGAAGTGAAGGCGATCAGGGGTATCCAAATAGGAAAAGAGGAAATCAAGTTATCCCTCTTTGCAGATGACATGATTCTATACTTCAAAAACCCGAGAAAATCTGTCAAAAACCTCCTTGTACTAATAAAGGACTTTGGCAAAGTCTCAGGGTATAAAATAAATGTGCAAAAGAAAATCGCATTCCTATACAACAATAATAAACAAACAGAAACCCAAATAAAAAGCACAATTTCATTCACATTAGCCACACGCACCAAAAGAAATACCTTGCCATCTTCCTAACCAGAGATGTGAAAGACCTTTAAAAAGAAAACTACTCAAAGAAATCAAAGATGACACAAACAAGTGGAAAAATATTTCATGGTCATGGATTGGAAGAATCAACATTGTTAAGATCTTCATTCTACCTAAGGCAATCTACAGATTTATGCAATACCCATCAAATTACCAGCAACATTCTTCTCAGGCCTTGAAACAACATTATAGGAATTTACATTGAAACATAAATGACCATGAATAGCCAAAACAATCCTCAGCAAAAAACAAACAAAAAACAAAACAGAAAGTAACACACTTCCAGACTTTAGACCTTATTATGAAGCTACAGTAATCAAAACAGTCTTGTATTGGTACAAGAACAAGCATATAGACCAATGGAACAGGATAGAGATTCCAGAAGCAAAACCTTAATTTCTCAACCAACTCATCTTCAACAAAGCCTCCACCACCAACCACTGGGGAGAGGAAAGTCTATTCAGTAAATGGTGCTGGGAAAACTGTCTGACCACATGCAGAAGATTGAAACAGTACCCCTACTTGTCCTCATACACACACACACACAAACTCTAAATGGATCAGAGACCTAAACGTAAAACCTCAAACTATAAGAGCCTTAGAAAATGCAGGAGACACCCTTATGGAAATTGGAACTGGCAACCAATTACTGATCAAAACCCCAAGTGCCCATGCCATAAGAGATAAGATAGACAAGTGGGATCATATCAAACTGACACGCTTCTGCAAAGCCAAAGAAACCATCAAGAGAGCAGGGAGACAGCACCCAGACTGGGAAAAAAGATTTGCCAACTCTACGTCTGACAAAGGCCTAACATCTAGGATTTACAAGGAACTCAAACGTGCTGAAAAGAAAAAAACAACCCCATTACAAAGTGGGCAAAAGATATGAATAGACAGTTCTCAAAAGAAGACATATGAGCAGCCAACAGATACATGAAAAAATGTTCAGCCTCACTAGTCATCAAAGAAATGCAAATTAAAACTACACTGAGATACCACCTAACTCCAATCAGAATGGCCATCATCAATAACTCAAAAAACAACAGATGCTGGAGAGGATGTAGTGAAAAGGGAACACTTCTACATTGTTGGTGGGAGTGTAAACTAGTACAGCCTCTGTGGAAAACAGTGGGTAATTCCTAAAAGTTCTAAAAATTGACCTTCTATATGACCCCACAATCCCCCTACTGGGAATATACCTGGAAGAACTCAAATCACTTTATAAAAAAGATACCTGCCTACATATGTTTATTGCAGCATTGTTCACAATAGCACGAATATGGAACCAACTGTGCTGCCAAAAGAGGACTGGATAAAAAAATGTGGTACATATACACAATGGAATATTATTCAGTTATAAAGAAGAACAATAGCCAGACTCGGTGGCTCAACCTGTAATCCCAGCACTTTGGGAGGCTGAGGTGAATGGATTGCCTGAACCCGCGGGTTCGAGACCCGCCTGGGCAACTTGACGAGACCTCATCTCTACAATAAATCAAAAAATTAGCTGGGCGTGGTACCGCGCCCCTGTAGTTCCAGCTACTTGGAAGGCTGAGGCAGAAGGATCGCTGGAGCCCAGCAGGTCAAGGCTGTGGTGGCTGGGAGTGGCCACTGCACTCCAGTCTGGGTGACAGAGTGAGACTCCAACTCAATACATACATACATAAATAAATAAATAAATAAATAAATAAATAAGAACAAAATCATGAACTTCGCAGCAACCTGGATGGAATTAGACTCTGTAATACTGAGTGATCTTTCACAGAAACAAAGAAACAAACATGAATATCACATGTTCTCGCTCGTAAGTAGACCTTGAATAACTATCGTAATACTATAAAAAAGGATTGACAGTAGCAGGAAACTGCGGGGGTGTGGGGGAGCGGGGAGGTGGGATTGGCAGTGGTAGGAAACTGCCCGGGAAAGAGGGAACACACCTCATCAAGGGTAACTGCACAATGAATATTTGTATTCCTAACCCTGAATTGTACCCCACAATTTTAAAATTAAAAAAAAAAAAAAAGAATTCCTTTCCTTCCCTTTACATGGCCACTATAACTATACTCGTACATGAAATTAATTATTGCAGAATGAATAACAAAACAAAAAAACCAGTGATATTGCAGTACCTGACTCCGAATTAGCAAGAGAGAGGTGACTTGGGATAACACAGGAGGCAAGAAGTTGCCCTGCCTGGTGGGCTGCACTATTTACCCCATCTTCAACTTTCCTCCACATTTTCTTGAAATTGCCTTTCTCATATTTTGATTGGGGTTAATATTAAAAAAATAGTGTTTGAAATGTCAAGGGATAATGAAACCAGTCCAAATTTTCCCTAGAATCAAAACTTGAGAAACTTACATTTTTCTTGCCTGTGTCTTAGAAGACCAACTGTGGGGCCTCCTTGATACTATCAAGGAACTGAAAGTTTTCAGATCACCACATCCAGAGACAATGCAATGCACCTGCTACCTGTTGACCAACTCTTCTTTCTTCTCTCTGATTCCTGTTTTTCAGCACCAGATTCCCTCATCAAACTACTTAATACCTTTTGATCAACTCTTCCTCCTTCCTCTCCCTTATTCCTTCCTGGCTGTATAAATTCCTTATTTTAGTCCATTGGAGAGGACAGATTTGTTAGTTAGGTGGATGTCACTTGCACCTTTCTTCCTGGGTAATACTCATTGCCTCAGTGACTTTCTATGTGTTGGACTGCCAGACCTAAGCCAAACCCCTGTGTTCGCCAACAATAAGAGATGGAAGTATTACTCATGCTTATATCAACACCATAGAAAAGCAAACTAACTTATAAAACAAATTCTTATTAAAATAGTTAAGAAGCTCTTAATTCTCCAAACTACATGATCAATTTCTTTAAGTCAGCAACTCTGTTGCATAGAGCTTGACACAGTTATATTAAGTTGATTTTAAGAAATGAAGGTAATTTTTTAAAAAGCTGGATTATTTAGGAGAGATCAGATGAGGTAGGAAAATTGAAGTAGGCAACTTCAGTGGACAATTTTAGCCAACAAGGTTGTACTTATCCATCGATATTTTTATTTCATACTCCCTTATAATTACTACTTTAGTAACCTCTCTCTTCTCTCTCTCTCTCTGTCTCATATTTTGGTATTTTGACCTCACTATCAAAGGTACAGAAATCTGAGAATACTACACCATACAATGACAAACATCAGACTGACAGTGTGTACATACTCCAAGCAAAACAAAAACAAAATAAAATTTTAAAAAACGTGATCTGGTTTTTTTATGTCATATTTATATATGTAATAGATAAATTGTGAATTTAGTTTAAAAATAAGAAGTAATACTTCCTTTCATGTGAATCAAAGCTACTTGGACTTGGCTTAGTGCCATGGTAGGCAGAATTCTAAAATGTCTACCTGCTTTCCATCCTCTGGTGTTATTCCTTTTATAATTCCCCTCTCCTTGAGTGCAGGTAAGATCTGTGACTTGCTTTAACCAATAAGTATAGCAATGGTGGTAGGATATTGCCCTCATGATTTCTTTGTGTTGTATAAGAATGTCCTAACAGACTGAAGAGAGCCAATATCCTGTTGGCCTTGACAAAGCAAAGAGCCATGTTGTGAACTGCATGTGGAGGGGGCCACTTGTCAGGAAACGGTCAGAGCTCTCTAAGATCAGAGGCCAGACAACAACCAATGAGAAGCCAGGGCCCTTAGTCACACAGCCTCAAGGAAGTGAATTCTGTCAATGTACCAAATGAACTTGGAAGCAAATTCTCCTCCAGTCAAATCTCCAGATAAGATTGCATCCTGGTGTACACCTTGATGGCAGCCATGTGAGACCCTGAATAGGGGATCCAGTTGAGCTCTGTTCAGACTCCTGACCCACGTATATTGCAAAATAATTAAATATGTGTGGTTTTAAGCCACTAATTTTATAATAATACATGATGCAGCATAGAAAACTGATGCAAGTGCCATTCTTCAGCTGGACCTTTCTTTATACATAAAAGAAGCAGGAATATGAGATTCACAAGCTTGAATACTCTATATTAGCAGCAGCCAAATACTCCCAGTCACAGGTAAATCTCAAAAACCTGGTTTGATTTGTTTTTATGTTTTCTTTCTTTCTTTCTTTCTTTCTTTCTTTCTTTCTTTCTTTCTTTCTTTCTTTCTTTCTTTCTTTCTTGCTATTGCAAACGGAGCTGTGCTTTTTATTTGGCTCTCTACCAGTTTGTTTTTGGTGTATAAAAATAAAACCATCTTTTATGTGTTTATTTTGTACCCCAAGTCTTTGCAAAAGTCCTTTATCAGTGAATAAAGATTTTTGATAGATTATCTTGGGTTTTCTAGGTACAGGATCATATAATAAGCAAAGAGGTATAAATTATCTTCCTCTTATTCTATTTGGATACCCCTGATTTCCTTCTCTTGTCCAATTGCTCTAGCTAGAACTTCCAACACAATGTTGAACATAGGGATGATAGAAAGGAACCTTGTATTATTCTGGTTTTCAGGGGAAATGTTTCCAGTTTCTGGTCATTTAGCAATATGCTGGCTGTGGGGTTAGCATAGATGGCAATTACTATTTTGAGATGTGTTCCTTCTATGCGTGGGTGTTTAAGGGTTTTTATCACGAAGGGATGCTGAATTTTATCAAAACTTTTTCTTCATTTAATGATATAATTATATCTAACCATAAATTCAGATATTGAACCAGTCCTGCATTCTAACCTACTTGGTCATAGTGGATGATTTTTGAATCCAAATTCTGTTGAGAATTTTTGCATATATATTCATCAGGGATACTGGCCTGTGGTTCTGTTTCTTTGTTGATCCTTTACCTAGTTTTTAAAAATTTGCTTATTTGCTATGAAATATTTATTTTAAGGTATTATATGATTATGGAGGCTCAAAAGTCCCATGATGTATCTTCTGTGACCTAAAGACTCAGGAATTTCCGAGGTATAGTTTGAAGATTGGAAATCCAAAAAAGACTAATGATGTAGATTCAGTCTGGGTCTGAAGGCTTGAGAATTAAGAACAGCAGGGACAGGAACAGATTGAAGTTTCAGCATGTGCAGTCAGGCAGAGAAAGGGGGTATGCTCCTTTGCCCGTCATATTGTAATAAAACATCTTCACACATTCAGAAATAACGTTTAATCTGATATATGGGCATGCTGAGAAGCAGTCAAGTTAATACTAAAAAAAACTATTATAACCATCAATCAATAAGTATTTATTGAGTATGTGAGAGTTGTAAAAATTTATCCTACATTTTGGAAATGTATTAGGGAACAAGCAAAAGAAAAAGTCCTGCCCTCATGGAGTTTGTATTTTATTAGTGTAGACAAACAATAAACATGACAAGTAATGGTGATCTCTTTAAAGAAGAAAAAAAAATCTTGATGGTTTAAAATCAATTAAAATAAAAAATTCTTTATATTTTAGTTCTCTGTGAATTGTCTGAGCTTCAATAAGCTGTTATTTCTTAGCTTTTATTCTGAGCTGAAGTCAGTTGCCTCTTGAGTCTTCAATAGACATGTAAAAGACTAACTAAGCTGGATATTCAAGAGGGTTCATTCATATGGCAGTAAATGTTGGCTGTCAGTTGAAAGTGCACCTAGAGCTTTGATTGTTGTACACACGTATTTAATCTTTCTTTGTGGCTTGATCATCACACAGTATAGCACTTGAATTTAACAGGGAGATTCTGAAAACAAACATTACAAAAGAAGTGATTGAA